>NC_056733.1:1824144780-1824434780 GCF_019279795.1 Protopterus annectens | reverse complement strand
GCATCTCAGTTAAGTATTGAAGAATATGAGGTAAATTGGGTGCTGCTGTGGCCATCCCTTGAGTTTGGTTCCAGGCACAGAATCTTTTACATTTTCAGCATAAGATTTTCTAGTACTAGGTCTCCTTGCTTCCAAAATGACATCCAACACTTGTTTACTGAGGGATGGTAACGGAGAGATTAGGTAATTAGCCAGGCTTGCCAGGTTCAGGGTTTCAAGCTGGGGGTGCAGAATCTGTCTCTCCTTCTGTGAGAGCAGGGTAGGGGTCTGAGCCCGGTGCCATGGGGCTAGCAGTGACGCACTGTGCAAGAGGGGGGTACCAGTGTTGGCATGGCCAGTCTGATGCAATCAGTATCATCCTCGGTTTGTCCTGTTTGATCTTTAGTAGTACTTTGGTGAGGAGAGGCAGAGGAGGAAAGGCATAAACTGACAGATTTTTCCAGCTGAAGGACAGAGCGTCCACTTTCCAAGCTTGTTTCTGGGGAGTCCTTTTGCAGAATTTGTCCAATTGGTAGTTCTGGGGGGAGGCAAACAGGTCTATATCTGGGCTCCCCCATTTGTTTATCAAAATGTTGAAAGCCTTTGGTTCCAGTTTCCACTTGTGTGGATCCATGAGATTTCTGCTTAGTCTGCCAGTGTATTTAGTTTTCCTGGCAGGAATTGAGCCTGTAGATGCAATTGGTAGATCAAGGGTGTGTTCCACAAAGCCATGGCTAGTCTGCAGAGGGGGTAAGAATGGGTACCCCCTGCTTGTTTATGTACCACATAACAATGGTGTTGTCCGTCTTTACCATTAACTGTCCTGGAAGAATGTGGTCCTTCAAGGCTGTCAGAGCATTCTGTACAGCTAACATTTCCTTTTGCTCGATATGCAGGTGCATTTGACTTGGGTCCCATTTGCCCTGAATGCACTTCCTTGCTAGATGAGCCCCCCATGCATAGTTTGATGCGTCTGTTGTTAGGGCTTGGGCGGCAGGGGGTAGAGTGAATGGTAGTCCCTTGTTTTGGTGGCAGGCCTCTGCCCACCAAAGGAATTCCAACCGTAGGCAAGGTATGATAGGAATCATTGCTTCTAGATCCTGAGAATATTGACACAATAGGCTTTTTAGATACCACTGTAGTTTCCTCATATGCAGTCTTGCATATGGAATTAGTAGAATGCAGGAGGCCATGAACCCCAAAGCTTGCAGTATTTGCCTTGCAGATAGCAGGGTTTTTGTGGCCACTAGTTTGAAGTAGGTTGTCCAGTGTATTTGTTTCTCTGGCATGAGGAAAGCCATCTGGGATGTTGTGTTCAAACTTGCTCCCAGAATATAATTTGTTGACAGAGTACCAGATGTGATATCTTTTCATTTATGGTGTGCCCCAGACAAGTTAGCCCCTTTTGTACCAATGCCAGATGATTCAAAAGTATGTCCTGGCTTTCTGCCTGAATTAGACAATCGTCCGGGTATGGGTATATTTGAATATTTCTTTGCCTGCAAAATGCAATGACTGGGGCTAGGCACTTTGTGAATACCTTGGGTGCAGTAGATAAGCCAAAGGGCAGTGCAGAGAACTGATAGTGCATGTAGCCTGCTTTGAAGCATAGGTATCTTCTGCAAGATTCCCTGATTGGTATGTGCAGGCAGGCTTCCTTTAAATCCAGTGTTGCCAACCAGGCATCTTTGCCTAGCATAGGAAGCAACTGGTGAAGAGTTAGCATCTTGAATTTTGGAATCACCAAAAAGGTGTTTAAGATCGAAAGGTCCAGGATAGAACACCATGAGTTGTCTTTTCTGGGTACCAGGAAAAGTCCTGAGTAGAAACCTTGTCCCTTTTTCTCCATTGGTACAGTTTGAGTAGCCTTTATGCTTAAGAGAGAGAGAGAGAGCACTTGCTTTTGAGCCTCTGCCCACTGATATGGAGGTAGATCTGGCCAACTGTTTGGGGTTGGTTAACGTGTGGAAGTGAAATCTGTATCCTTGGGAAACTATATTAAAAACGCATTTGTCCTGGGTAATGAGTTCCCAGTTTTTTGCCTGCAGAGCAATATTTCCCCCCTAAAGGAGCAGTCAGTTGAGAAGTGCTTGGAAGTTTTAAAGTTAAGTCATTGAGACGGTTTACCATAGGAGGGAGTCTTACTACTCCCTGATTTGGAAGTGGGAGCCCCCCACTGCTTAGTCCTGTGCGTAACCTGGGACTGAAGCCTGGGTGCTCTGATGGTTCTGGGTTTGGACTGAGAAGGTCTGGAAGAGGCAGGAAAGGACCAATTCTTAGAGGGCTAATGCCTATTAAATCTTGGAGGCTGTACTTGTAGGAAATCTTTAAAAGTTTGCATAGATTTAGCTTTTTCCTCCATCTTTTTAAGAACCTCTGCTTTGCTGCCAAACAGGCGGTCTTGATTTAAGGAAGCATCCAGCAATTTAGCTTTAACATGATCTGCAAGGGTTGCTCCTTAAGCAAAGCATGCCTTCTAAGCACAGACTCAGTGACAGCAGCCCTGCAAGATGCCTCTAGTGAATCAAAACCACATTGCAAAGTATGTTTTCCAACCTGTTCAGCAGAATGCATTAAATCCTTTAAATCCTTATTTTCAGCACAATCAGGAATCATCATTTTCTGTATAAGCCATCCAATAATATGCTGCTGATACTTTAACATATGAAACTGGCAATTTAAGGCCCTAATGGCCAAGGTGCATAAGTGTATACCTTCTTACCCCATCTATCCAGCACCCTGGAGTCTCTATCATAGGGAGTAGGATTTCTGGCAGTAGTAGCCTTAATGTCCTTGGGTCCCTGTGAAATAGTCTCAGGATCCGCAGTAGGATTTTTAAAAAGGAACTTGTGAGAGTCAGGAAAGTACAGTTTTGTACCTACCATAAATGTAGATGTCCAATAGGTATGCATCTGCAGTCCTAACATATGGGTTGTCCTGCCTCAGGCAGCCCTTCGGTCGGCCGGATTCCAAAGTCTGGGTCTGGCCTCGGCTGATGTCGCACTTCACCCGACGTCATAGCTGCTGGGGTATAAAGGCATCAGCCGACGCCATTTTCCTCAGTGTTTCTTGCCCCAGATGCCAGGTGCCCTCTAGGAAGGTTAAATTTGGATAAATGGAGATAATTCCAAACAGTAGAGAGCAAAATATATATATATATATATATATATATATATATATATATATATATATATATATATATACATACAAACAAATACACCATAATAGATTCCCCCAGCTAGCTAAAAGAGGGGTAAGTACCCTAGGAATACCACAGAGGGGAAGGAGGGTGGGTAATCCTGACTGCAGATGCATACCTATCGGACATCTACATTTATGGTAGGTACAAAACTGTACTATGTCCTTCAAGGATGCATCTGCAGTCCTAACATATGGGTAGAATGCCATAGCCAAACTGGGGGAAGGAGGCACTAAGATAATGATGGTGTAGTTAAGATCCCTTGCAAAACAGCAGTTGCAAAACCTGCTCGGGATCTGGAGTATAAAGGAAGATTATAATGCTTGGCAAATGTATGCACGGAGCTCCAAGTAGCAGCTTCTAAAATGTCTTTGGTAGCCACTCCTCGTAGGAAAGCTGTAGTGGTGCCTGTAGCTCTTGTGGAGTGAGGCCTGATATTTTCAGGAGTTGTCTTTCCATGAAAAGAGTAGCAGAATCTAATGCAATTTCCTATCCATTTTGATATTGTCTGTTTTGAAATTGCTTTTCCTTGCACTCCTGTTGCATATGCTACCAGAAGCTGGTCAGTTTTTCTGCTGACCTTAGTTCTGTCCAGATAGTAGCGTAATTGTCTGTGCACATCCAAGGTGTGTAGTAGTCTTTCCCCCCTGTTCTGTGGGTTGGAGAAGAATGTAGGTAAATGAATAGCTTGGTTCAATGATACCCTGGAGACCACCTTTGGCATAAAAGTAGGATTAGTTCTCAGAGACACTCGATCCTGATGGAAGACAAGGAAAGGCTGGACTGCCATTAATGCCTGTAACTCAGATACCCTTCTTGCTGAAGTGATTGCTAGCAGGAATGCAGTTTTCCAAGATAAGTACTGTAAGTCTGCTGTTGCTGCTGGTTCAAAAGGGGGAAGTGTTAATTTTTCCAGCACAAAGTTGAGATCCCATGAAGGTAGAGGTGGTTTCCTTGGAGGCTTTATGTTTTTGATTCCTCTCAAGAACTGCCCGAGTAGAGGATGAGAGATGACAGGAGGATCCATGTTGTACTCTGCTGAAATTGCTGATGCATGAATCTTAATGGAGGAGTAGGACAGGCCATTGTGGAACAGTTCTGCTAAGTATTCCAGGATGTGTGCTATGTTTGCCAATGAGACATTTTATCCCTTTGCTGCACTCCAAATGAGGAATCTTTTCCATTTGGCTGAATATGTTTTCCTTGTGGAGGGTCTGCGAGCCTCCAGGATAATGTCCTTAACCCTCTGAGACAAATCTGGTTGATTTTGTTTTATGCAATATTCCAAGCAGTTAGCTGCAGTGTTTTCATGTTTGGATGCAGGGTCTTGTAGTTGTTCTGTGTTAGAAGTAATGGACATAGAGGTAGAGGCCATGAGTGTGCCTGAGACATGCTTCTCAGTAGCGGGTACCAATGTTGTCTTGGCCAGTCTGGAGCTATCAGGATTACCTTTGGCTGTTCCTCTGTGATCTTCAGTAGGACTTTGTACATCAAAGGAAGAGGTGGAAATGCATATGCTGTCAGGTTTTTCCAGCTGAAGGAAAGGGAGTCCACCCTCCAGGTAAGTGGGTGGTATACTCTTGAGCAGAATTTCTTCAATTCGTGGTTGTGTGGGGAGGCGAACAGGTCTATCTCTGGCATTCCCCATTTCTTTGTTATGGTTTTGAAGATATCTGGATGCAGCATCCATTCGTGAGCATCCGTGGTAGTTCTGCTTAAGGTGTCCGCTAGTGAATTTTCTTTTCCTGGTACAAATCTGGCCTGCAGTTGAATGTTGAGATTCAGGGCCAAATTCCACAGGTCCATTGCCATCCGGCATAGAGGGTATGAGTGTGTACCTCCCTGTTTGTTGATGCACCACATCACTGTGGTATTGTCCGTCCTTATCAGCAGGTGACCTTGTTGGAGGAATGGTCTGAATGCCTGGATTGCATGTTTCACTGCCAGCATCTCTTTTAGATTTATGTGTAGATTCAGCTGGTTTTGGGATCACAGGCCTTGTATACACTTGTCTTCCATGTGCGCCCCCCAGCCTGGGTCTGAGGCGTCTGTGGTGATGGTCTGGCTTGGATGTGGTTTGTGGAAATGCAATCCTCTGTTTGTCTGACAGGCCTGAGCCCACCACAGGAATTCTTTTTTCAGGCATGGAATAATTGGAAACTGGGCTTCTAGACTGTGCTTGTGTTGAGACCATACATTCCTAAGGTACCATTGCAACTTCCTCATATGCAGCCTGGCATGTGGGATCAATATTATGCAGGATGCCATGTAACCCAGGGCTTGCAGGACTTTCCTTGCAGTAAGCTGAGTTTGTGTTGTTAATGCCATGAAATAGACTGGTAGTTGCTTTTGTTTTTCCTCTGTGAGAAAAGCCATCTGAGTTGTATCCAGTTCTGCACCCAAAAATGTTATCCTTTGGGATGGTACTAGCCTTGACTTTTGAATGTTGACTGTGTATCCCAAGGCTTGCAACAGTTGTATGACACTGGCCAAATCCTTTGTTAATTTTGTCTTGTTGTCCGCTTGTATTAGGCAGTCGTCCAGGTACGGGTAAATTTGAATTCCCTGAAGCCTGCAATGAGCAATTACTGATGCCAGGCATTTCGTGAATACTCTGGGCGCAGCAGATAAGCCAAAGGGCAATGCTGAGAATTGATAATGCTCTGATCCTGCAAGAAATCTGAGGTGTCTTCTGCAATCTGGTCGTATAGGAACGTGCAGGTATGCCTCCTTGAGATCTAGAGTCACCAGCCAAGACTCCTTGCCCAACATGGGAAGAAGTTGCTGGAGGGTCAGCATTTTGAATTTTGGAACAATGAGGTATGTGTTCAGTGCGGACAAGTCGAGAATAGGTCTCCATTGATTTTCTTTTCTTGGTACAAGGAATAGTCTGGAGTAAAATCCTTGGCCTTGTTCCATAGATGGTACCTTTTCTATTGCTCTCATCCTTAGTAAGTTGATGATTTGTTTTAGAGCCTCTGTTTTTTGGCTTGGTGGAAGGTTTGGCATTCCTCTCTTTTTTGGTAGAGTGTGGAAGTGAAACCTGTAGCCCTTGTCTATTGTTTGTAAAGTCCATTTGTCACCTGTAATGCAATGCCAGTTGTCTGAAAATAAGGCTAGCTTTCCGCCCAAGGGTGCTTCCAGTTTTTCCCTGGTAGGCGGAATCAGAGCCAAGTAATTGTGTCTGTCCTGTGGAAGTGGTTGTAGTCGTAGCTGTGGCAGCACTTCTCTGGTTGGCAGGTTGCCACTGACGACCTCTGTAGGCACCCCTAGATTGACCTCTGCCTCTTGGGTGTCTATTTCTGCCTCTCTGTGCTCTGGAGGTGTCTGGAAAGGACCAATTCTTCGAAGGCCAATTTCTGCTAAACCTCAGTGGTTGGACCTGCAAAAAATCCTTGACTGTTTGGACAGATTTTGCTTTTTCTTCCACTTTCTTTAGAACCTCCTGTGCAGGGGAGCCAAACAAACTTTGTTTCTCCATAGGAGCATCTAGGAGTTTTGACTTAACATGGTCTGGTAAGGACTGCTCTTTTAACCAGGCATGCCTTCGAATCACTGCTCCAGTCATAGCTGATCTAAAAGAAGCCTCCAGTGCATCATAGCCACATTTTAAAAAATGATTACTGACCTGAAAGTTATGTACCAAATCCTGAAGGGACTTACGGTCTATAGGTTCAGGAGAGGACAGTTTTTTATTTAGCTGGTCTAACAAAAATTCCTGGTACTGAATCATGTGAAATTGACAGTTTAAGGCCCTGGCCGAAAGAGTAGCAGATGTATAAACCTTTTTACCCCATCTCTCTAATGCTCTAGATTCCCTTTCAGAGGGAAGAGGATTTTTGGCAGAGGCAGCTGCAACACCTTTAGGGCCCTGAGAAATGGTTTCTGGGTCTGCAACATGAGCGTTATACAAGTGGTAGTGAGTGTCCGGGACCCTGTAATATCTGTCAGGCTTGGCAGGGGCCGGAGGGAGAGAATCAGGGGCAGTACTGGCATCATTATATGCATCATCAACAACTGATAGTACAGGAGGTATGGCTAAAGGCCTATGCTGTGGTAAATGTAAAAAAGTCCTTAGCCTTTTCCTTGAATCTGAAAAATCCTGGCCCTGCCATTGGAAGTGTTCCCTCATAGAGTGTAGGGTTCCCCAAAAGAAAATTCTTCAGGAGGGGAAGCAGAAGGAATGGAGTCTTCTGCATCAGAATCCTCATAAGGTGAATATGGGCCTTCCTGATGGTCAGAAATATCTCAGCCATCCGAGGAATAGTCTGTAGAGAGAGGTTCAGGGGGTTCAGTCCTAGGCCTCTTATCTGGAGGAGGTTGAGAGACCCTGTCTGGGTGAGGTTGGGATCCCCTGATCAAAGAAATAAGATCCTCAGCCAGGCTGAGTATCTGGGAACTGGAGGTAGGCCTGTGAGAGGGAGCTTTTGTAGGCAAAGTCTTAGAAATCTTGGCTGCTTTAGCCCTGGAAAAGGCCTTGATAGACATAGAAGCAGGGGGTCTAGCAGCCCCACGTGCAGGAGTAGAGATGTCTAAAGGAATAGTGTCTGACAAATCCTGGGTGCCTGCTTCTGCAGCAGTAATTTCTGTAGCAGATTCAGCCATGGCCTGTGTGGCCTCGGTTATCGGTGGCATGCTTTCGGCCGAAGGGAGAACCGAGGACTCTGTTTCAGCCGAAACCGAGACAGTCGTGGTTGGCCTAACCGTGGTTTCAGCCGAAACGGCGGGCCGTGAGTGTCGGTCCTTTTCCTTGCGCTTTTTAGCTAATTGTGTAGTTGGAGTCTCCGACGGCATTTTATATGCAAAAGCGGGACCAAAAAACTCTTCGGCAAACTCCGACCGACATCTAAGCGTCCATCGGTTGAAGGAAGCACAGGCTAGACAAGCTGATACGTCGTGGTCTGGGCCTAAGCAAGGAAGGCAGTAAGAGTGGAAATCCTTATGAGGTATTTGTTTCCCACAAGTTAAACAATTATTTACTTTGACATCGGCTGAGGCAAGAAAGAGTCCCCAACGGGGTACTTAGCTTTTTTAGAAGTCTTCGGTAGTAGAAATCTCTGGATCTGACCGACCGGCACTTGCGAACAGCTTCTGCTTCGGGCACCGCGCGGCAAGAAGGACTGAGGAAAATGGCATCGGCTAATGCCTTTATACCCCAGCAGCTATGACGTCGGGTGAAGTGCAACATCAGCCGAGGTCAGACCCAGACTTTGGAATCCGGCCGACCGGAGGGCTGCCTGAGGCAGGACAACCCACATGTTAGGACTGCAGATGCATCCTTGAAGGACATCCCTGTAATATCAATCAGGTTTTCTAGGAGCAGGAGGTAAAGAGTCAGGGGCCAATCTAGATTCCGAAAAGGCATCATCAACAATGTGTAGTACAGGAGGGATAGCTAAAGGCCTGTGCTGGGGCAGGAGTAAGAAATCCCCAAGCCTCTTTTTTGAATAAGAGTAATCCTGGCTTTTCCAGTGGAAATGCTCCCTAAGAGTATGCAAGGTTTCACCAAACGAGAAATCTTCTGGGGGGGGGGGGGGCAGAGGGAATAAGACTCCTCTGCATCAGAATCCTCATAGGTAGATAAGGGTAAATCCAAGTCATTACAGGAAACAGAAATTTCAGAATCCTGGTCAGAAGTATCATAAGCAAATTCAGTCCTAGGTCTCGGAGGGGGAAGGTTGGCTTCCCCTGATTAAAGTAATAAGGTCTTCAGCCATACTTATCATTTGTTTTTTTAGGAATAGAGGCCTGAACATGTGGTCTGGGCGTCGTTTTTTTAGGCATGGTTCGAGATTTAGGCCTTGAAGAAGAAGATGGCGTCGGTTTAATATGCAAGACAGTAGGCCTGAATACACCCTCAGAAGCCGGTGCCCGCACAGCGGCTCCAGACCCATCCAAAGATGAGACATCCGCAGGTTCCACAGTTGAAGCATCTTGCGGCATACCAGACTCAGAATGGGTCTCAGTAGAGGTCTGCTAATCTGAAGTAGCGGGCATCAGGGGCTGTGAAAGCTCCTCACTGAGTACTGGTGAACTGGTGACTGGCTTAGGAGAAGCGTCGTCGGCAGCTTTGGACCTAGGCGGCCTGTCTCTGTCTTTATCTTTGTGTTTTTTCGGAATGTCGGTAGTCAGATGGCTAACCTAAGACATATCTGGATAACTGAACAGAGTACTAAAATATTTAGAAGCGTAAATATACAGACGACAAATAGTTCGTTGGTTAAATAAGGCACAAAACCGACAGCGAGGTACGTCGTGGTCAGTGCCTAGGCAAGGAATACAGTACGAATGAAAATCTTTGTGAGGTATATGCTTTCCACAAGAAATACAATTATTGACTTTTACTGACATCGGCTTAGGGCAAGAAAAAGTTTCCCCAAAGGGGTACTTAGCTTTAGTTGAAGACTTCGGTTCTGAAACTCGAAAATGAAAATTTCAGGAGTCAGCCGACCGGCACTTGCTAACTGCTTCGGGCACCGCATGGCAAAAAAGACTGATGTAATGGCGTTGGCTGCATGCTTTATACCCTGACTACCTGACGTCACGGAAGATGAGACAGCAACTAACGCAGGACCCAAGACTTTGATATCCAGGCCGACTAAGGGCGACTGCAAGCAGATAACCCAAATGTGATGACTGCAACAGTGAAACACGAAGAACATCTGACTGGGAATAATCCTCCAGTTGTTCAGCCAAAATCAGTTCAAGTACCAGTTTTTGATACAAGAGATGGCTTCCAGTAATTTAGATTGAAAAAAAAAGTAAAATGTGCTCAGAGCTGCTTAAAATAAATAAAAAAGTGAAGTATATCAACTCAAATAACAAAAGGCTGGACAAATGGAAAATGCTTTAAACAAATATTCACATGGATGAACTAATAAAACTGTAAAAATCAGAGGTCAAAATAAGAAAAGGGTGGTTGAGTATGAGGCTATACAAGAAGAGCCGTTTCAAAAAATGAGAGAGTAAGAGACAGAGCATGCACAGAAAACCTGAGATTTTCAGCTGTACCACAGAAACTATGAAGACCAGACTGTAAAGCACAAATAAGTCTAGACAGGTATTCCACTAAAGGATTTATTAACTAAAACAGCACACTGTGCACATGCTTAAATTTTGGCCATAAGAAAGCAGCCAAGACCATTATTAGTAAAGATGCAAACCCACCCTCAGAAAGAGCTTATCCCGGCCAAACTGTGGCAAAAGGACAAAGTATTAAAAGGTGGAGACAGTTGAGTGTTTACGGAAAATTATTAATTGTACACCAGGCAGAAGAGAAGCAAATTTACCCCAGCAATCAAGGAATGTCAAGAGACAAGTGGGAGATTTCAAGCTATACCCAGCTTCTTCAGAATATATTTCCTGGAGGATCAAAGTGATTTTTTGAAGAACTGGTTAAAGACTAAATGCAAAAATATTTCCAACCAGAAGTGCTCCATCTTTGCTTCTCATTCTTCTGATAATGAAGCACATATTGACTTTACCAGTAAAACATTTTCCACTATTCCAAAGGAAAAAGCTTGAGAGACAGAAAAGGACAGCAGTTGACCAGAAGAATCAGGAGTACCTTGGAAATGAACTGGAATGTGGAGATGAAAGATGGGGGTAAACAGAAAGACCAGCAACATGGAAATTAATGAATAAATGTGAGACTAAAACGCATCAATCTCATTTGTGAAATATGGCTGTATAACAATAAGTGGAAAGAGTGGACTTGTGTTGACTTTGTTAAACTTGTGGAGAACAGAAATGCATTTGCCATGCAATTCCTATCACTAATGTATGGAATGACTCTGATGGGTGGGGAAAAAGGTAACCAAGTAAAAGAAAATACAGTTATGTACACTTGGCATAAATGCACATGTCTGAGTGTATTCACTGTTGCAGTCCTGTCTTGTGGGATTTCCTGCTGTGAAAGCCCTTGGCTGGCCCGACGACCAGAGAAAACTCTTTCTGCCTCCCAGACTGGTGGACGTCCTGACTGATGTCAGTACACTCGGGTATAAAGGGAGCCAGCCAGTGTCATGACTTCAGTATTTTTCTGTCCTCTACCAGGAGGAGCCCTTAGTGGACAGCAGGGAACTAAATAAGAGGACTCTTACAGCAGGGGAGCCAAGCGAGTTCCCTTGGCTGGATTAGTTGATTATTGATGGGCTATGGGGGAAAGAAGACTGCAACACTGAATAGACTCTAACATCTACATTTATGGCAACTGTACTATGCTCCTCGTGTTTCAATGTTGCAGTCCTAACTTATGGGAAGATTCCTAAAGCTGAAATGAGGAGAGAATGACATTAAGGAGAGGACGCCCTGCAGGATGGGAGTGGCAAATCCTGCTCTAGACTTGGAAGCAGACACCTAGTCATCTGTGCACACCTTTACAAAACATTAACACTTGGCAGCCTTTTCTAAGATGTCCTTAGTAGGGACTCCCTTTAAAAAGCAGAGGTAGCTGTGGCCTTGTGGAGTGTGACCTAATCATTTTCAGCTTTTTTTGCGCCATGATGGTTGTAACAGAAAGAGATGTAGTGGGAGATTCGTTTAGAGATAGTTTGTTCAAATGCTGGCTTCTCCTCAGAGCCAGGGGCAAAGGTAATAAAAAGCTGGTCAGATTTTTGTCAAGGCTTTTGCCCTGTCCAAATAAAAGCGGAGCTGCCTGTGCACATCAAAGAATGAAGTATTCTTTCCCCTTTGTTCTGAGGGCTGGCAAAGAATGTAGGTAGATGAATGGCTTGATTTAGATAAGTATCTGGGACCACCTTTGGCATGAAAGAGGGAAAAGTTGAGGGAAACCGTTCCTTGGTGGAAGATAAACAGTTCCACTGATATGAGGGCCTGCAACTCAGAAACCCTCCTGGCTAAGGTAATAGCCAACAACAAGGTTGTTTTCCAAGTAAGAAACTTCAGAGGATCAGATGCTGCAGGTTTGAAAGGAGACAAAGTCAACTTTTGTAAAATAAAGCAGAGGTCCCATGGAGGAGTAAGTTTCCTCGTGGGAGGTCTGATGTGAATGACTTCCCTAATAAATTCTCTTAATAGGGGATGGGAAAAGACTGGAGAAAGAGTAGGAATGTGGGCCAAAATGGCAGATTGATGAATTTTAATGGAGGAGTAGGAAAGGCCTTTATCTACCAGACTAGCCAGGTACTCTAAGATGGTAGTTATGTATGCTGAATCGGAATCAAGGTGCTACTTCTGACACCAAACAGAGAATCTTTTCCATTTGGCTGAGTATGACTTTCTAGTGCTAGGCCTTCTAAATTCTTTAAGGATGTCCGTCACTGATTACTTAGAGTAATGTTGCAAAAGGGTGCTATGGAATTATCCAAGCTGAAAGGCAGAGTGTCTGAAGGTCGGGGTGCACGATCCTTCTCTTATTTTGAGCAAGAAGGTCGACTCTCTAAGGTAACAGCCATGGGCACTGATTGGTGAGCTTGAGAAGGACAGAATACCAGTGTTGTCTGGGCTAGTCTTGTGCTATCAGTATTGCCCTTGGGCCCTCTACCCTTATCTTTAGAAGCACTCGAGGCAGAAGGGGTAAGGACGGGAATGCATAAATGAAGAGAGTCCAAGAGAAGGAGAAAGCATCTGTTTTCCAGGTAGATTTCTGTTTGATAATGGCACAGAATTTTTTCAGGTGAGTGTTTTCCTTGTTGGCTAAGAGGCCCATGTGTGGGACTCCCAATCTCGGAGTCATGTAGAGAAAAATTTCCCGATGCAGAAGTCATTCATGTGGGTCCATCAAGTTTCAGCTAAGGTGATCTGCTACAGCATTTTGATCCCCAGAGTGTGCAGTTTTCCCAGACTTGCATCGCTATGAGGCACAGGGGATAACAGTGTGTGCCTCCCTGCCTGTTTATGTACAACATGACTGTGGTATTCTCTGTTATTACTAACAGTACCACGGTTCCCATTTTTCTTTGAAGGCTATCAGGCCTTTGTCCACTACCATAAAATCTTTCCAGTTGATGTGTCTGTCCTTGAACTGAACTTACCACCTCCCTTGGGATTGGAGGTGTTGGAAAGTGAGCCCCCAGGCTGTCTCTGAAGCATCCATGGTAAGAGTTTGGCCTAGTGGGGTGAAACTGAAGAGAAGGTCCCGATTTTGGGTACAAGCCTGTACTCACCAAGCAAACTCTTGTTTGAGACAAGGGATCAGCTGTATCTCACAGTCTCTAGAGACTGACAGCTCTGGCATCATACATTCTTGAGGTACCGCTGAAGCTTCATCATGTGTAGCCTGGCCAGGGGAATAATTAGGATACACGATGCCATGTATCCCAATGCTCAGAGAAATGCTCTTGCCAAAATGCAATGTTTCTGCTGGATTTTTTGGAAGAAGTTTGTCAAAAACCAGACTTTGTCTGGAGGAAGGAAGGCCTTATGAGGTGAAGAGTTCAGGAGTGCCCCCAGAAAACTATCCTTTTGGTTGAAGCAGTGTGTGATTTCTGTAGATTTATTATGGATCACAGGGAGGACAGGAGATCTTGGGTGAACTTCAGGTCCTTGAGGAGTTTTGACAGGTCTGTAGCCCGCTTTAGGCAATTGACCAGGTAAGGGTACACCTGGATCCACCTGGTCCTGCAGAAAGTAATTCTGGTGCTAAACACTTTGTGAAAACCCTTGGAGCAGTGAACAAGCCTAAGGGCAGTGCTGAAAAGTGTTAGTGACTTGGAGCCTGCCCTGAAGCGAAGAAAGCTTCTGTGAGAGTTTTGAATTGCAATGTGCAGATAGGCATCTTTTAGGTCTAGTGACACCATGAAGGCTTGATTTTTATACCCCTGATGACATGACGCCAGTCCTGCAGTGACAGCATCCGTCACAGAAATACTAAGTCTCTGGTATTCGGGCCGACTGAGGGCTACCTGCAGGCGGATAACACAAGTGTGAGGAGTGCAACAGTGAAACACAAACATCTGTAGTTCTAAACATTATGTATCACTTATAAACCATCCAGTCAGTCAGCTGAGCATTACTTGGCTCATTCAAATCCTGCCTCTTAAACCTTGCTCCTGTTCTGCACATATCATTCCCACAGTTCCATTTTTTCCTATGTAGTTAGCTCCTTCCCTTTTCTAAAGGTCCTAATTCCAGTTGTTTTATCTCTGTTACTATATTCACTACTTCTAGTAAAGCTGGTCTAGACTTTGATTTCTATTTTCTAGCAATTGTCAATTTGCCAGCCACCATAATTAGACTCAGCAAGGCTTTACTATATAGAATCCTTTGCCTTTCTGGAACTAATTCTACAGCTCCCTGAGAGAACAAGATATGAATCTGGGCAATGGCCTCTGATATTTGATTTTGTGGAACATCTGAATAGCTTTAATATTTTAAAGGCTCTTTGAAACTGAGTTTGTAATAATTTGAAATAATGTCTAGAACCCATTTATCTGAAGTGATATGGGCTCAGTTTTATTTTAAGAGTGACAGCCTTCATCCAAGTCTTGGGGTGGGGATGGGGGAGAAGCTGGGTGGATGAGTCACAGCTGCTCTCTGGCAGGGGCCTAGGATCTAGAATTTCCTTGCCTGGAGCCTCAGAGGTCCAGTGCCTGCTTCTTTGCAGCTGTTGCCATTGCCTAAGGGATCTATCCCTTTGTGGTTTCCACAGTCTACCCCTGGACTGGGAGGGAAATGACCAGTGCTTAGTTGGAAAGTTCTTACTGAATCTAGGAGGAAGTCCTTCACAGTTTGCATAGACTTCGCTTTGTCCTCCAAAATTTTAAGTGCCTCTGGCTTAGATCCAAAAAAAAGTCTTTGTCAAGGGGAGCATTCAGGAGGTTTGATTTAACGTGGTCAGGAAGAGAAAGTTCCCTAAGCCACACATGCCTTCTAATAACAGAACCAGTAGCAGCAGATCTAAGAGCTCTCTGGATAGGTTTTTACCTTCTAGGGAGCAGACCTTCTCTTTGAGCTAATCTAAAATGGTTTGCTGATACTTGATCATATGGAACTGATAGTTGAGGGCCCTCATATTAACAGTGGCAGATGCATATACTTGTTTCACGAACCTATTAAGGCCCCTACTCTTTGTCTGTAGGCAAATGGTTCCTGTATGAACTGGTTCTAGTCCCTTCGGGGCCTGAAGTGACCACCTCAGAGCCAGCAGAGGGATTTTTAAAAAGGTATTTGTGGGAGTCCTGTACCTTATAAAACTTGTCTGGCTTACATGGGGTAGGGAGAAGGGAATCAGGATTCAAGGAGGAATCCTGGAAAACATCTTCCACTACCTCTAAAATGGGGGGGGGGTATCCAGTGGTTTGTGTTCAGGTAGATCCAGGAACTCCCTGGCTCTCTTTGGACTGGGGATATTCCTGTGCTTCCCACTGAAAATGTTGTCTCATAGAATGCAGGGTCTCCCCAAAGATGTAATCCTCGGGCGGGGGACAGAAGGAAGGTTCTCCTCTGAATCAGACTCATCATAGGATGTATAGGAGGGGCCTTTTTCAGCCCAGACTCCTCTAGGTCTGAATCTTCATCGGACTGAAAAGGGTCTGGGTAAGCTTCAGAAGGAACATCCCTTTTCCTTGGTGAGGCATCCCCTATGGCTTGTCTTCACGTAACAATAGAAATCAGGTTCTCAGCTAATCTACTAAAAGCCTGTTGGGATCCCTGTAAAAGGGAGCCAGCATGCCTAGGCAAAAGCCCTGCCACAGTACCTCTTTCTGGGGTGGCTTTGGCCTTAGGCCTAGGAGCATTCAACGACCTGACACCTGTCTCTCTGGAAGGGTGAAGAAGCACCGGTGTAGGCTGAGGCCTTTGTGGAGCGTCCCTGGTAGAAAAACACTCTCTGGAAGCTGAAGTCTGCTTCGTGGCCCGGAACAGACCAACGAGCCACACACAAGGGCTTGCATAGAAGTAGACAGGACCAATGGCATGTCTGATTCCGAATGGGTCTCAACAGATGCCTGCATCACAATTTCAGACACTGAGAAGTGCAGCAAAAGCGCCTCACCTTTCTCAACAAACACAAGCCTAGACGGAGAGGCAGACAGGAATTGGTTGTCATCCGAAGGCCTAAGCTTTTGTTTCTTTTCCTAGGTTGCTCAATTTTGGAACAACCAGCAGATGCCATCTAACATGAGTGAGAAGATTCTCGACTCGAGTATCTTGCTAAAAATTCTGCCCTTCGTCCAGTAGTCCTAGTGTTAAAACAAGCACAAAAAGTTCAACTAGGGTCGTCGTCTGTCTGGGCCTAAACAGGTGACACAAAGTGAGTGAAAACCTCAGTGTGGGATTTTTTTACCACAGCGAAGACAATTATTTACTTTATCTGACATGGGTCAAATAAAAAGGAGTTCCTCAATGAGGTTCTTTTCTTTCTGATGACGACTTCTCCCTGGTGTTGACCGACCAAAGCACTTTAACACTCTGTGGGCTCTGACAGCACGAAAAAAAGACAGAAATCACGATGCAGGTTGGCTTCCTTTATACCAGGGAGTACTAATGTCAGTCAGGGCTTCCACCAGCCTGGGAAGTGGAAAGAGTTTCTACTGTAGTCAGTCCAGCCAAGGGCTTTCACAGCAGGAAATCCCACAAGTCAAGACTGCAACAGTGAAACACAACAAGCATGTTCTGTTCTAAACAGTATTTCTGTGAAGCTTCTCACAATATAAATTCCATATTTTATATTATACAATGACTGGCCGTTAACATTCAAAAAGGAGCATGCTGATTGGTCAGCCCAACCAGTGTGCCCACTGTAAATCGAGAATATACCAACAATAAAAGTCCGGCCGCTAAAGTATCATTGGGCAGATAAACTTTTTTTTTTCTATTATGTGCTAGACACACAGTCTGAATGAAAGAAACTCAAAGTGGAATCCGTGTCATCATTTAATGACTTTGTTCCTCATAAAATCTGTTTTTTTCCAACAAATTACTGAGGAACAAAGTCACTAAATAATGGCAGGAATTTCAGTTTAAGATTTTTTCTTCAGACAATGCACACATTCACAATTTTTAAATTAAAGATCTAGAGGTACGTACGAGACCACAGAAAATACAAGAAAAATCAGGTAAGTTCTATAAACTAAAACATACATGATTTTCCTTGTAGTTTCCTCTCTCTCAACTCTGAACTGTTGGGAGGTTGCACTTTTTTTCCTTAAAAAAAAAAAAAAAAAAAAAAATTAGCAACTGAGATAGTCTTTTCTCAGTTGCTTGCTAAACCAGTGATGTACTGCATAAACCTAGGAATGCAAGTCCAATACACATGATCAGTACATCATCAAAGAGCACAATTAGGAAACAACACAGAAGAACAGCATGACACCGTTATACAAAGACATTATTTAAGAAAAGTTTTTTTTTCTTGCAAAAGGTCATTGTATAAGTGCAATAACTGACTCTGTGGTGTGGTATATTGAAGATTTATCCACAGTTGGCTTTGTTCAATCAAGATGGCGAAGTAAATCTTCAATATACCACATCCACATCTTCAGTTATTGCTATAGTGAAGTATTTTTGTTCCTGTATGTGATAAAGTTGCTAAAGTAAACAGATGCCTTTTTATCTTCTCTTCTTTTTTTCATATTAAGAAATGTAAGCATTACTGTGCAAAAAGAGAAGAAAAGCTGGACAAAAGCATGCTTGAGTTAAAGGGCTTTAACCCTGGGTTGCTGGGGTGGGTCTATATTAAATCAGCAAACACTTAAAATAGCAACGCTGAATTATCAACCATTTAAAAGCGAAACATTGAAATCCCAAACACACAGAACAGCAATTTTTTTCCCAGGGAAAAAAAATCTCTGGGCCGTTTTCGAGACTTTGCCATATCCTCCACTGTGGTGCAATCTTGGAGTTGATATATTTAAGTGTGGGGGGGGGAGCCCCCCACTTTTGTGTTTTGAAGGGTTTTTTTTTTTTTTTTTTTTTTTTTGATGGAACAGCGATTTTTTTTTCCCTGGGAAAAAAATTGCTGTTCCGCATCTTCGGGATTTCAAGCTTTCGCTTTTAAAGGGTTGATAAATAACTGTTCGCTATTTTAAGTGTTCACTGATTTAACATAGACCCGTTGAGGTGGGGGTGGGTGTAAAAGTACACAGATCACAATATATGTAGAGTTGATCTGTTTTCTCTATTATGCATAAGTGAATATCTGAATTAAGACCCTTGGCTTAATCTACTAACAAATTTTAAGTGAAAACAACTGAATATGAGAACACAGACTATAAAGAAAAGTTTTCCTTTAACAATAAATGTTTCAGTTTGTCTTACAGGCTGCAGCAGAGGTCTATACTTCTCTTTTTTTCTTACATTTCTATAGAAACAAAATAATAGAGCAATAAAAGACAGAACACTGGCTTCTTCAAGGATAAAAGCTGATTTCTGAAAGCATGGAAGTTATTTTCACATCTGGGAGGAATAAACATTAAAATAAGAGGAGAACTCAATTAAGGTAAGACGAAGCACTGGCAATAACGTGCGTCTTAAGACAAATAACCACAATTTCAGGTTAATTAGGACCTGTGTTAGCTGCTATTTGGCACAAATGTTTGTAGTAGGATGGTGAAACTTCATTATTGTAATATGTACATAGTTACGTGTGTTTGTATTAAATGAACACATCCTGGAGGTGGTCCAGGTGTGTGTGTATGTATGCATGTGTGCATTTATTTTTTGTTTGCGTGAAGGTTTTTATTAAAACAAAGTCTTGTAATATGTGACACAGGTTTCAATGTTAATAAGAAAAACACTATATAAAGGACTAACCTGCCAAAAATTAAGGGGTGTGTGTGTGTGTGTGTATATATATATATATATATATATATATATATATATATATATATATATATATATATAGATAGATAGATACACAGAGAGCTGGGAACAGACATTTAAAAAGTTGCCATATACAACAGGTGAGAATAAGGACGGCTTACCATAATGTGACACCTTCCATATTAACTTGGAATGTAAACGTTCTCACAGGTATATACAAAAAGGAAAGAATACTTAATCATATTAAGAAATGCAGAATGCAACTAGCAATGCTACAGGTTGGAGATGCACAGACTTTTTCCCAAATTCATCAAATGAATTACCATCCTTGTCAGAAGGGGAAGGATTAGAATTAAAATATTAGGTAACAGCTGGTTTAACTAAGGCTACGGTTTTTAGGTCAAGTCTGGGATGAGTGTACAAAAATTTGAAAGACTGAGGAACTTTGCACATTCTACCTGTTTTCTTAAGTGCAGCCAGCTAGCTTCAGGGCAACTACAGGGTGCATCAGACTCAGCCTCCAGTAATAATAGCACTGGAGGGATAACAGGAGGTTCGTGGAATGCCAGCTTTAACAAATCCCAGTATTTTCTGAGGGACTATAGCAACCTCAGTTTACTCCCACTACAAATCCTTTTCTTTCTGGAAACTTTCATAGATAAAACAAAATGACTGACAGGGATATTCAGATAACATGCTCTACTCAACAATCTGAATTAAAAACCTGAGGAGAAAAAAAAATGTTTGTCCCATCACATTCCTCTTTAAATTCAGTTTCTTAAATCTTTTTAGGAAAAAAAATTATCTTTTTTTTTCTCTTAAAAACCGCCTGCTAAGAAGGGTCAACTGCCTGCACAAGACCTTGACTTATGAAAAATCAATCTTTTTTTCTCTTACAAGAAACCACCTGATAAGAAGGGTCAAGAGCCTGTACAAAATCCTAAGCCAGACTTAATAAACTACTCCTGTCCAGTGAACCTACACAAGGAGAAGATAAGCGTTTAGTTTTCTGTTTCATTTGACATGAAAGTTAGGACAAACGAGGTTAATAATGGTAGCAAAAGTTTCTCTAGAGTTGGACACAACATTCTAAGCACAGGTGTGTTCCCTCCCCCTTCTCCCAACACTGACAGTAGTTGCTCTCCATTGTCCACTAAGGGGACTTCAACAGCTGAATACACGTGACTAACCCCAGTGCCATAGTGGCTATTACAGGCAATACTAGAGGGATCCTGTGAAAAAGATAAGGTTTGGCCAAACTGCTAGCTTGATGTGGTGCAAAAGATGTTTAACTCATTTTTTTAAATTTTTTCTGGCTGGAAGAAGGACCGACTGTGGGACCCGTAGTTTGTTCTGTGGTCAAACTGAAAATGGTAGTTCATTCCCCTAGAAACAAAGCACAAGCAGGAAAATTTTAATAGTAGTATAAAGTCACTTTTCAAAATAATAAAAGTACAAAGCGCCCAAATACATTTTACCAACCGCAAAAAAAGTAATTTAAACTTGGTTTCTCCACATAAATGGTGTTGGAATGTTTAAAATCAACTTTTAAACTACCAAGCACAAAAGTGTGCTCCCGTTTAAAAATACAGCAACATCATGTAACTGTCAAAAACATGTACTCCTAGCTTAAAACATACTTTCCTCGACTTCCAAGATGCACATTGAGTAACAGCTTAATTCTAGCTCTCCCAGTGTGAAAACAAACTCAGCAGAGAAAGCCAAGAGACTTGTGTTTGTGCATAAATTTCACTAACTGTTTATTAAGTACACTGTCTGGATACCAGGAAAAAAGAAATACAGAGAACCTGAAGGAAAATCTGCTACAAAATGTGATGAGAAACACCGATTTGGAAAATGACTGCAGCTGTTCAGTGAAAAGGAGTGCAAGCTCCAGACATGACTTCCAATAACTTAGAGGAAAGCATAATACAAATGCAGAAAGACCTGGTTAAAATAACCAAAATATTGAGGGAATACAGCAACTCAAACAATGAAAGGCTGGAAAAAATTGAAGAAGTTTTAAACAGACATTCAAATGAGGAGAAAAAACTGCAAAAACCAGAGGTCAAAATGAAGAAAAGGCTGGCTGAATTTGAGACTGTTCAAGAAGACTGTTTCAAAAAAATAATACAATTAGAGGACAGAGCACGCAAGAAAAACCTCATATTTTCTGCTGTTCCAGAGAGGCAGGAAGAACATACTGTATTAATTTTATGAAAACATAAAAAAGGAACTGGACTGGTATTCCACAGCAGTTGTTGTTAATTGAAAGGGCACATTGTGTGTATGTTCCAAACTTGGCTATAAGAAAGCAACCTAGACGTTTAATAGTAACGATGCAATCTTAACACCAGAAGGAGTTGGATTTTGACAATACCGTTGCAGA
This sequence comes from Protopterus annectens, assembly GCF_019279795.1. Classification (NCBI taxonomy): domain Eukaryota; kingdom Metazoa; phylum Chordata; order Ceratodontiformes; family Protopteridae; genus Protopterus; species Protopterus annectens. The sequence goes on along the minus strand of NC_056733.1, from coordinate 1,824,413,490 downwards.
AGGACAAAGTACTACAAGTAAGAGACAGCAGAATATTTGTGAAGAATGACTACTCACTGTACACAAGGCAGAAGAGGAGTAAATTTATTCTACTATTCAGTACATGTCGAGAAGGAGTGAGAATCAAACTCTTACTACCCAGCTATCTTCAAAATATTCTTCCCTGGAGGGAAAAATCATTTTTGATGAAGTACATGCTAAGGAGGAAATAAAAAAATTTCTCCAAGAAAAACGGAGCTGTGAAGCAGAAGCAGATTCTTCTTCTCATTCTTCTGGTAATAAAGACCACAAAGAGACTGTGCCAGTGAAACCTTTTCCAATGTTTCAACTGAAAATGCTGGAAAGAAGAAAGTAAGGGCAAGACTTAACTAAATGACAGGAGAGCATGTTAGAAATGAAGCAGAGACAGGATTTGGTGTTTGGAAATTGACAAATGTGGGACTACAAAGCAATAATTATATTTGTAAAATATGACAGAACAAGAAAATATGAAATATTGGACTTTGTTGGACTTGTGGGGGACTCTAAAGTATACACACTACTTCATGTCAATGTTCAGAAAAATAATTAGGGGAGGGGAAGAGGAAGGACAAAGTTAAGTCAATAAAAATGTTTTTTCTTAATACTATCATTATACTGTATGATTTCTTTGCATGCTATAAAGAAAAGTTTTCTCGTTTGTTTTTAAGTGTAAATGGGATACTCTTGTGAATGGGTAACCATTTTTTCCCCTTCTCACTCTGTCCTTGTTCAGTTTTAAGAAATGCAGACCCCGCAGTATAAACAAAACAAACAAAAAAAGTCTGGTTAAAAAAGCAATACAAAAGAAATATGAATGTGCCTTTTCTCATTCTTGCATGGAGGAATGACTGGATTAAGGCCCTTAGCTTAATCTAGTAACAAGTTTTAAAACAAAGCAACTAAATGAAAAAGAATACCGAATATTTAAGTTTTTTTTCGAGCAAATAAAAGTATGCTTAGAAGAAATTTTGTATCTGGTCCTCATGTCTCAAGACAATTTGATAAAGAGAAATGGGCTACAATCTGACAAAGAAATTGGCAAGGAAAAAAAAAGAGAAACTGGTTAGGAGATAATGTTCTCTGAAAGCAATCAGGTGTTTTCCAAGCTGGGAGAGCTATAAAGATAAGAGAAACCAGACAGAACTTAGTAGAAGCACAGAAAGAACCAAGTGTCTTAGCAAAGAAAACCTTTCTTTTAGGGTAACTCAAGTCAGCGAGTGTGGCTGTAAGTTTGGGACATTTGTTCCTATTATTAGGAAGGTAAAACTTCAATATTTGAAGATGTACATAACTGTGTGCCTTAACAGGTTTTAGGGGGTATTTGGGGTGTCTTTTTTGAGGGCTTTCAATAAGACAAAGTTTATAAGATGCAACATAGGCTCAAATGGATAGGACAAGAAACAACTGCATAAAAGTTCAACCTGCCAAAGAGTGTAAGCATATAACACAAAACCTGGAACTAAACATTTAACAAAAAAGCTGTTACGCATAAAAGGTGGGAACAATAACTTTTTAATACAATGATACTTTCTGTAATGTTTTAAAATGTCAATGGCCTCAGATAAATACAAAAAGTAGTGAACTATACTAAACATTTAGAGTATAAACAACTATGCTACAGGAGACAGACTGAACATGTGAATTTGATAAAGAAAGGTTTTTGGGATGGCTATTTAGTGGAAGACCTAGGACAAACAAAAAGAAGAGTACTTACATTAACTGCTAGAAGAGCTACAATTAAGATAGAAAAAGAAAAAAAAGATAATGGTAGATTTGTAGTATTAAGGGGCTACTGGCAAGGGAAGAGGGTTCATTTACAATGGCATATATTTATATTCCACTTGAAACGGCTATAATGAAGCTTAAGAAAATTCTAGGATAAATAAATCAGCTTTCAGCCAGGAATAATGCTTATAGGTGGGAACAGGAATTTGATTTGCAGCAGTGAAAATGTGTCTGGGGGCCCCAGAAGGGAAAGTATAACAAAGGAGGGTACACTTCTGAAGAAATGTATGAAAATATTTGGCATGGAAGATGTGAATTCAGTACTAGGAGTTTGGAGTGAATTTACATATTCTTCCCCAAGATACATAAAAATGGGCTAGGATAGACCGAATTTACATTTCATGGGAACATATGCCTTTTATTGAAGGTCTTGATATGCACCCAATAACTATTTCAGATCATGCACCAATAACAAAAGTAAAAACACAGGATAAGGAAACAGGCACTGGCACTCTTCCACCTACCTGATGAAAAGAGAGGAATTTAAGGAATGGGTAGTGGAAATTATTCAGGAGCTACTCCAGAAGATAGAAATTTCTTCTGAAAATATATCTAGGGAGTGAAATAAAATTAAAAGTGGGGTTTAAAATAGGGTGGAAATAAGAGAAAGGGAGATATGGTTAAGAAGTAATAAGAATTATATAGAGGGACTGCCAAATGATAAAATATTGCAGAATATAGTATTCTCACAGAACAAGAACAGGAGCATCTGCAGAATGCTAAACAGAAAATAAGAGAATGCCTCAATAATATGCATGACTTAAAAAAAAATATGGTGTTAAGAAACTGTTTTTTGTTCAGGTAACAGAAAGGAGAAAGGGCTATCACCAAGCTTATGGAGCCTATAACAAGGAAGGTTGCAAGAGATCATGTACAGCTACTTGAAATATTTCAGAAATTCTATAAAAGTCTGCATACAGCAGAAAAATATAGAACTCTAGAAAAGGTTTAAATGGAAATGTCTATGGAAGAATTGAATATGGCACTGTTACAGGCAGATGCAGTAGGTTACAGGTAGATGAGGTTCAATTACTAACAGTTAGGATACGACAGGAGATGAGACAAAAATGGTGATGTATAACCAGTCCTCAGGAATACATGGTACTCCTGTGGAAGTTTGGAAGCTAGGAGGGAAAAACTGATAAAGATCATTGGAAGGTTTTAACAGTATTTTAAGAGAAGGAGAAGTACCAACATCCTGGAAGAAGGCAGTAATAGCTGTAATACCTAAAGAAGGTAAAGATTCATACAGGCCCATTTCAATACTAAACCATGATTATAAAGTGTTAATGTCTTTAACGGCTAAACGAATGGCAAACATGATGCCAAAATTGATAGATCTGGATCAATGTGGTTTTTTGGAGGGCAGGAAAACATCTGACATTAACAGAACACATATAATCCAAAGGGAAGCAGAATGTAAGAAAATGCCACTGTTGGTAGGTCCTGATGCTGAGAAAGCAGTTGACATAGTTTATGAGCAAGGCAATGGAAGCATTTGCATTCCTTGATAAAATTATAATGCTTTGGAGGATATATGAGGGATCAGAAGCAAAAATTTAAGTGGGTGAGGTCCTCTCTGATAATTTCTGCTTGAGCAGAGGAACCAAGCAGGGGTGTCCTCTTTTCCCCTTTGCAATTTTCATTATATTTAAAACCACTGGCAAAGAAAATAAGGAACTCAAATTTAAGGGTATAATTGGTATGATAGTCAAGAAAAGCTGGCGCTCTCTGCAGATATTTTATACCTGTCAAAACTATAAAAGGACAGTATTGTGGAACGTTTTGAGACAGATTCAAATCTTTTTAAGATACAAAAGTAATGAAGCTAAAACAAAGGCAATAGCGGTAAATTATGTACCCACACACAAATCGGTTCAGGTGTATGGATTAAGAAGCTAAGGATATGTGGGAAGAAACTAAACAAAAGATGATACAAAAACTGAGAAATTGGAAGCTCTGTTGTATAGATATGGATAGTACGATATAAACTCTTAAAATGTTTTTAGTCCCTTTAGTCTTATACACAGGTCAAGCATAGTTTTATCAACCAGAGGCGAAGTTGTGGATAGCAATTAACAAAGAGCTGAAAAGCATCTGGGAGGGAACAACAGAGACAACTGGGATAAGCGAATTCTTCAAACAGAACAAGGTGGAGTGGGATTTCCCAATATGAAGGTGTATTTCATAACTACACATTTAAGGCTCCTATACATGAAACAAGCAGAAAGTACAGTTGTATACACTTACCATAAATGTAGATGTTCAAGTGTATTCACTGTTGCAGTCATCTGTGGGGGTTATTCTCTGCTGTGATAGCCCTCGGCTAGCCCAAACACCAGAATCAATGTTTTTCTGCGTCGGCTGCTGTCGTCAGGTCATCAGTGCTACATCAGTTTTTCTTGCCCTAACCCATAAGAAACACAAGGAAATATGACAAAGTGGTCCTGGTGACTATAAGCCACTGTGAGAAGCTTATGTCTCCCTAAGGAAAGAGGATATAAGGAGGGAGGAAGGAGGGAAAAGTACAGTTTTGTACCTACCATAAATGTAGATGTCCGATAGATATGCAACTGCAGTCATAACATATGGGTTGTCCTGCCTCAGGCAGCCCTCGGTCGGCTGGATTCCAAAGTCTGGGTCCGACGTCGGCTGATGTCGCATTTCTCTCCGACGTCAGAGCAGCTGGAGTATATAAGCATCAGCCGACACCATTTTCTTCAGTGTTTCTTGCCCCAGATGCCAGGTGCCCTCCAAGGAAGGCTGTAATCAAATTGGAAGACAAAAACAGGATTCCAGACAAATAAGTAAGCAATAAACAGATACACCATAACAGATATCCCCAGCTAAGAGAAACAGGGATAGGAGTGGACCCAAGGCATAGAGGGGTATGGAGGGAGGGAAAATCCGACTGCAGTTGCATATCTATCGGACATCTACATTTATGGTAGGTACAAAACTGTACTATGTCCTTCAAGAATGCAACTGCAGTCATAACATATGGGTAGAATACCATAGCTTAGCTGGGGGAGGAGGAATGCTCTAGGAAAGAGAAGGTGTGGCAATCAAACCCTGCAGGACTGCCGAAGCAAAGCCTGCTCTGGATCTGGAGTATAAAGGGAGATTGTAGTGTTTAGAGAATGTATGCACGGAGCTCCATGTAGCAGCTTCTAGAATGTCTTTTGTAGGCACCCCTCTTAAGAATGCTGTAGAGGTGGCTGTAGCTCTGGTGGAGTGTGGTCTGACATTGGCTGGAACATTCTTCCCATGGAAGGAATAACAAAATCTGATGCAATGTCCAATCCATTTTGAAACAGTCTGTTTGGAAATTGCTTTTCCTTGTACTCCAGTGGCGTAAGCTACAAAAAGCTGATCAGACTTCCTACTGGTCTTTGTTCTGTCCAGGTAGTAGCGAAGTTGTCTGTGAATGTCCAAGGTATGCAACAGTCTTTCCCCTTTGCTCTCAGGATTGGGGAAGAAAGTAGGCAGGTGAATAGCTTGATTTAAAGAAACCCTGGATACCACCTTTGGCATAAAAGTAGGGTTGGTTCTTAAGGAGACCCTGTCTCTGTGAAAAATTATGAACGGTGGTATTGCCATTAGGGCCTGTAGTTCCGAAACCCTTCTTGCTGAGGTAATTGCCAACAGGAAAGCTGTCTTCCATGAGAGAAATTGTAAGTACACTGAAGCTGCTGGCTCAAAGGGAGGTAGAGTCAGTTTTTCTAGGACAAAGTTGAGGTCCCAAGCTGGCACTGGAGCCTTTCTTGGTGGCTTAAAGTTCTTGATTCCCCTGAGGGATTGCCTTAACAAAGGATGTGAAAACACAGGCGGATCAGTGTTATATCTAGCTGAAACAGCTGAAGCATGTATCTTTATGGAAGAATATGAGAGTCCATTCTGTAGCATATCTGCCAAATATTCCAGGATGAGTGGGGTGTTCAATAATGATGCATCATGTCCCTTGCTGGTATTCCAAATGCTGAATCTCTTACATTTTGCTAAGTAAACCTTTCTGGTGGATGGTCTTCGAGCTTCTGTTAATATCTGCTGAACTTCCTTGGAGAGAGATAGATTGAGGTTATTCATGGAATCTCCCAGGCTGTTAGCTGCAGCGTCTGAAGGTTTGGATGCACTGTTTTGAAGTTGTGTTGAGTCAGAAGTAGGGACCATTGGGGAAGGGCCCACTTTTTGTTGTGACATATGCTCCGTAGTAGTGGATACCAGTGTTGTCTTGGCCAGTCTGGAGCTATTAGGATCCCCTTGGGCCTCTCTGCTTTGATCTTTAGTAATACTGTGGTCATCAGTGGCAGAGGTGGGAATGCATAGATTTTTAGGGAGTTCCAGTTGAATGAAAGAACATCTATTTTCCAAGCTTGTGGATGATATGTCCTTGAACAGAATTTTTGTAGATGATGGTTGAGGTGGGAGGCAAATAGGTCAACTTCTGGCCTGCCCCATGTCGAGGTGAGTTGTGTGAAGATTTTCGGATGTAACCTCCACTCGTGTGGATCTATGAAATTCCTGCTTAGGCTGTCCGCCAGCACATTGTCTTTGCCTGGAACAAATTGGGATTGCAACTGTATGTTTAGGCTCAGTGATTTTTCCCAAAGATTCATTGTCAGTCTGCAAAGGGGGTAAGAATGGGTGCCCCCTTGCTTGTTTATGTACCACATCACAGTGATGTTGTCTGTCCGTATCAGTAGATGGCCTTGCTGAAGCTGTTGTCGAAAGGCCTCGATGGCATGCATTACTGCCAGCATTTCCTTCTGGTTTATATGCAGATGTGTTTCCTTTGGATACCATTGTCCTTGTATACATCTGCCCTCCATGTGCGCTCCCCATCCAAGGTCTGAGGCGTCTGTGGTCATGGTCTGTGTTATCTGAGGTTTTTTGAATGACATACCTGTGTTTGCCTGGCTTACCGAGGCCCACCATAGGAATTCCTTTTGTAAGCATGGAATGAGCGGTATGGTTGTCTCTAGGTTGTTGCTGTGCTGAGACCATAGGCTTTTTAGGTACCATTGAAGCTTTCTCATGTGTAGTCTTGCTAATGGGACCAGGAGAATGCAGGATGCCATGTAACCCAGGGCCTGTAGGAATCTCCTTGCAGTCATCTGGGTGAGTTTTGCCAAACCTTTGAAATAATGAGTTAACTTCTCTTGCTTGTCTTCTGTCAGGTAAGCCATTTGAGAGGCTGTGTCTAGGTTGGCTCCTAAGAAGGTTATTTGCTGGGATGGCTGAAGTCTTGACTTTTGGAAGTTGACTGTGTATCCCAGAGCCTGTAGCAATTGTATGACATAGTTCAAGTTTTTTGTCAAAATCTATTTGTCATCCGCTTGTATGAGGCAGTCGTCCAGGTACGGGTAAATTTGGATCCCCTGGAGCCTGCAATGAGCAATTACTGAAGCCAGGCATTTTGTGAATACTCTGGGCGCAGTAGATAAGCCAAATGGCAATGCTGAGAATTGATAATGCTCTGGCCCTGCAAGAAATCTGAGGTATCTTCTGCAGCTGTGTCTGATAGGGACATGCAGGTATGCCTCCTTGAGGTCCAGAGTAATCAGCCAAGACCCCTTGCCCAGCATGGGAAGGAGTTGCTGTAGAGTCAGCATTTTGAACTTTGGTACTATGAGAAAGGTGTTTAATGCGGACAAATCCAGTATTGGTCTCCACTCAGTTTCTTTTCTTGGAACAAGGAACAGTCTTGAGTAAAACCCCTGGCCTTGTTCTTGTTGTGGAACTCTTTCTATTGCTTTGATCTGAGCAAGCAGAGAAATTTGCTTGAGGGCCTCTGTCCTCTGGTTTGGTGGTAGGTTTGGCATGCCTTGTTTTCTTGGTAAGGTATGAAAGTGGAACCTATAACCTTGGTCTATAATGTCCAAAATCCATTTGTCCTTTGTCAATCTGTACCAATTGTCTGAAAACAGAGATAATTTTCCGCCCAAGGGAGCTTCTATTTGCTCCTTGGTCAGCGGAAGTAGAGGAAAGTCATTGAGATTGTCCCTGTGGGGCAGGGGAGACCCCTGTGTCACTTCTTTGGTTTGCTGGTTGCCATTGTCGTCCCCTGTAAGAACCTCTGTATTGTCCTCTTCCCCGGCCACGCCTGTTTTTACCCCTTTGAAATCTTTCAGGATTAGGAAATGACCAGTTTTTAGAAGGTCAATTCCTGCTGAATCTGGGTGGCTGAACCTGGAGGAAATCTTTGACCGTCTGAACTGATTTTGCTTTTTCCTCGATGGACTTTAACACATCTTTAGCATTAGCACCAAAAAGCTTGTTCTTTTCCAAGGGTGCATCAAGAAGTTTTGCCTTAACATGATCTGGCAGAGGTTGTTCTTTTAACCATGCATATCTACGAATGACCGCCCCTGTCATAGCTGCCCTACATGAAGCTTCCAATGCATCATATCCACACTGCAGAAAGTGATTGCTGACTTGCTGTGAATTATGTACAGCTTCCTGCAAAGACTTCCTGTCTAAAGGTTCAGGAGAGGCCAATGTTTTCTGTAAATCATCTAACAGGTAATCCTGATATTGAAACATATGAAAGAGGCAATTCAGAGCTCTCATAGATAAAGTAGTGGAGGTGTAGACCTTTTTCCCCCCATCTCTCTAATGACCTAGCTTCCCTGTTGGAAGGCAAAGGATTTTTGGAGGTGGATGCTGAAACCCCTTTAGGTCCCTGAGAAATAGTTTCTAAATCAACAGCATGGGCCCTAAAGAAATGAGAATGTGTTTCTGGGACCCTATAATATCTGTCTGGCTTGGCTGGAGCAGGAGGAAGAGTATCCGGGGTAACACTGGAGTCAGAGTATAGGTCATACAAAACATCAAGCACAGGAGGTATAGCCAGGGGCCTGTGTTGGGGCTTTTTAAGGAAGGTTCGAAGGCGCTTTCTGGAATCAGAATATTCCTGGCCTTGCCACTTAAAATGTTCCCTCATGGTATGAAGAACTTCCCCAAAGGAAATATCCTCAGGAGGGGAGGCCGAGGGGATGGAATCTTCTGAATCCGAGTCCTCATAGGTCTGGAAGAGCTCTTCCTGGCCATCGGAGTGAACAGAGTCCTGAGAATCTTCATTGGAAGGGATAGGGTCAGAGGGTTCAACCCGGGACCTCTATCAGAAGGAGGCTGGGATCCTCTCTCAGGATGGGCCTGTGAACCTCTAATCATGGAAATTAAGTCTGCGGCCATAGTCATGATTTGTGTTTCAGGAGTAGGCTGAGGTAAGGCTTTAGCAGTAAGGAGATTGGTCTTGCTGGCTGCCTTAGCACGTGTGTAGGCCTTAATAGACATGGCCATAGGAGGCCTAGCAGCTCCACGTGCAGGAGTGACCTTATCTACAGCAATGGTCTCAGGCATTTCCTCGGTTTCAGTATCCGGAGGAAAATCTATAACTGGCGTCGGTGTGGCCTCCGGTATCGGAGGTATCGGTAATGCGGTGTCTTCGGTTCGGAGCGGTAAAATAACAGTCTCAGGGGGAACCGGAGCACTCGCTGTAGGTTTTGGCGTGGAGTCGGTTGAAGACGCGGGCCGAGGATGTCAGTCCCGGTCTTTTCGTTTCTTAGGAATCTGCGATGTCGGAAGTTCCGACGGCATTGTATAAGCAAATTTATCGCTGAAAAAGTCTTCAGCGAACTCCACCCGGCGCCTGAGAGTGCGCTTATTGAAGCGAGCACAGGCGACACAGGCCGAGACGTCGTGGTCTGGGCCAAGGCAAGGAAGATAAGAGTGGAAATCCTTATGAGGTATTTGTTTACCACAAGACAGACAATTGTTAACTTTTTCAGTAATTTCTGACATCGGCTGAGGCAAGAAAAGGTCCCCAACGGGGTACTTAGCTTTTTTGATGACTTCGGATCGAAGAATACAGGAGTTGACCGACCGGCACTTGCGAACTGCTTCTGCTTCGGGCACCGCGCGGCAAGAAAGACTGAAGAAAATGGCGTCGGCTGATGCTTATATACTCCAGCCGCTCTGACGTCGGAGAGAAATGCGACATCAGCCGACGTCGGACCCAGACTTTGGAATCCGGCCGACCGAGGGCTGCCTGAGGCAGGACAACCCATATGTTATGACTGCAGTTGCATTCTTGAAGGACATCCACGACTGCAACAGTTAATACACTCTAACATCTACATTTATGGTAAGTATACACAACTGTTCTTCATGTTTCACTGTTGCGGTCATCACCTGTGGGAGGATTCTCAAAGATGAGGAGAGGGGTGGAAGGATTAGAGACCAAGGCATGGATCAGTTTGACCTGCAGAACTCCAGAGGCAAACCCTGCCCTAGCCTTAGAGAAAAGAGGTAGGTGTTAATGCTTTGTGAAGGTATGGAAGGAGGTCCAGGTGCCAGCTTCCAAGATGTCCCTGGTGGGAAGTCCTCTGAGGAATGCAGTGGATGTGGAGGCTGCCCTAGTGGAATGGGTACGAACAGACTTAGGGGGTGGTTTCCCATGTATTCTGTAGCAGAAATGGATACAGTGCGATATCCATTTGGAAATGGTTTTCTTGGAAATGGGCTTCCACTTTTCCCCTGGGGCAAAGCTGACAAGAAGCTAGTCTGTTTTTCTGAAGGGTTTAGTACAGTCTAGGTAGTATCCGAGCTGTCTGTGCATGTCTGAGTGCAGAATTCTTTCCCCCTTGTTTTGCATGGAAAATGATGAAGGGCTCAATAGGCATGAGGGCCTGAAGTTCTGTAACCCTTCTGGCTGAGGTGATAGCTAGTAGGAAAGCAGTCTTCCAGGAGAGGTATCTCAATTCTGTTGAAGCAACAGGTTTGAATGGTGGCAAGGTTAGTTTTTCTAAAACATAATTCTGGTCCCAGGGTGGCGTGGGTGGCCTTCCGGGAGGTCTGATATTAGAAGCCTCTCTGAGGAATTGTTTAATCAAAGGATGTGAGAAGAGGGGCTGGTCTGTATTGAAATGAGCTGAAATGGCTGAGGCATGGATTTTAATAGAAGAGAAGGAGAGGCCACTATTGAGTAACCCGGCTAGGTAGTCCAGGATAAGAGGGATGGAAGGTTGTGAGATACTGCCCCCTCTGGACTGGCTCCAGGAACAGAATCTTTTACATTTCCCTGCGTAAGATGTTCTGGTGCTGGGCCTTCTGGCCTCTGTGATAATGTCTAGGACCTGTTTGCTTAACAGGGGCCCCTTGTTTGCTTTTAAAGTATTAGCCATGCTGACAGTCTGAGAGTCTGCAAGTCTGGGTGCAGCACTCCTCCCCCCACCTGGTCAAGAGGTCTGAGATCAGGGGAAGCTGCCTTGGATGCTGTAATGGTCAGGATGTGCAGTAAGGGGTACCAATGCTGTCTGGGCCAAGCTGGAGCAATGAGGATGGCCTTTAGTCTCTCCTCCCTTACCTTGATCAGTACCTTGGGAATAAGAGGGAGAGGAGGGAATGTGTACACAAAGAGGGAGTTTCAGGGGAAGGCCAAGGCTTCCACTCTAGGTGGTGATACTCCCTGGTACAGAATTCTTTCAGCTGGGGGTTAAAGTGCGAAGCAAAGAGATCCACCCCCGGAGTTCCCCATTTCTGAATGACTTGTAAAAACATTTTTCTGTGGAGCTGCCATTCATGGGGGTCCAGCAAGTTTCTGCTTAGGTGGTCTGCCAGGGTGTTGCTGATCCCTGTTGGGTACTGGGCAATTAGGTGTAATCCCATGGAGGAAGCTATTAGCCATAGGTTCATGGCTAGCTTGCACAGAGGATAAGATTGGGTCCCTCCCTGTTTGTTGATATACCAAATTACTGTGGTGTTGTTTATTTTGATAAGGAGAATCCCTGGCCTAAGATGGGGTTTGAAGGATGTCAGAGCCTTTTGTACTGCCATCATTTCCTTCTGACTGATGTATAAGGGAAGGTGCTGGGCATCCCAAAGACCTTGGGCGCACCTGCCTGCTAGGTGAGCACCACAAGCAATGTCTGAGGCATCGGCGGTGATAGTCTGCCTAGTAGGGAGGAGGATGAAGGGAAGACCCTTGTTCTTGGCACAGGCCCCTACCCACCAGAGAAACTCAGCCCTTATACAGGGGATCAGAGGGAGAGAGGTCACTAGAGGTTGTGTTTGCTGACACCAAAGGTTCTTTAGATCTCACTGAAGTTTCAATGTGAAGCCTGGCCAGAGGAATTAGAAGGATGCAAGATGCATGTACCCCAAGGCTTGCATAAATTTCCTCGCAGTTTAGTGACTTATGGCAGCCAGCTAGGTAAAGTAGAGAGGCAGGAAGCTCTGCTTTTCTGGGGATAGGAAGGCCATTTGGGATGCTGTGTCCAGTAGTGCTCCCAAGAAAATTATCTTCCTGGAGGGCGTTTGCTTTGATTTCTTCTTGCTGATGGTGAACCATTGGGAAGTTAGGAGGGTTTTGACAAAGAGAAGGTCCTGCAGCAGCTTTCCTTCGTACTCTGCCTGAATGAGGCAGTCATCCAGGTAAGGGTAAATCTGTATATTTCTCGATCTGCAAAATGGTATGGCCGGGGCTAAGCATTTGGTTAATACTCTGGGTGCAGTAGATAAGCCAAAGGGTAGCGCAGAGAACTGGAAGTGTTGTGAGCCTGCTCTGAAGCACAGGAATTTTTGCAGGTTTCCCTTATGGGGATGTGGAGGTAGGCATCTTTTAGGTCTAGGCTCACTAGCCAGGCATTTTTTGTCAGCATACACAGCAGCTGCTGCAAAGTTAGCATTTTGAATTTGGGGACCACCAGGGAGGTGTTCAGAATGGAAAGAACCAGGATGGGCTGCGAAGTGCTCTCTTTTCTGGGAACAACGAATAGTCTGGAATAAAAGCCTTTGCCTGTTTGATCTGAGGGGACAGGTTCTACTGCCCCTTGGGATATGAGAGTTTAGACCCGTTTCAATGCCTCTGCTCACTGGATTTGGAGGCAAGTCTGGGTACCCTCTTGGAATTGGGAGTTCATTGAAAGAAAATTCATATCCCTGAAAAATGATCTTCAAGGCCCATTGGTCCTTTATTACAGAAAGCCAATTTTCTTTGCAGAGGGAGAGCCTTCCTCCTAGTTTTTGATGAGTGAAAGGAGGGGGAGAGGGAGTCATTGAGAGTTTTTGCCATAGAAGGGTGGCTTAGAACTCCCTGCCTTTGGGGTGGAAGTGGTCTACTGTTTGGTTCTTTGCTGCCCCTGGGATGGGGGCCTGGATGGTCTGCCCTGTGGGACTAATCTTGGGCCCTGTCTGCTAGGTGCAGGGAAGGACCAGTGCTTAAAGATAAAGCTCCTGCTGAACCTGGGAGGTTGAACCTGAAAGAAATCTTTTACTGTTTGCATACATTTTGCTTTGTCTTCCATCTTTTTATGCACCTCTTCTGCTTTTACTCCAAACAAGTGGTCCTTATCCAGGGGTGCATCAATTAATTTAGACTTGACATGATCGGGGAGAGGTTGTTCCTTCAACCATGCATGTCTCCTAATCACAGATCCTAACACTGCTGCCCTGCTAGAGGCTTCTAGGGCGTCACATCCACAGTGTAATGAGCGTTTGGCCACTTGACAAGTAAAGTGCAGTAAATGTGCTAACTCTTTCGCATTGGCACAGTCAGGAAAGGTTGAAATCTTTTGTTTTAATAGTTCCAAAGTGTGTTATTGATATTTTAACAAATGGAACTGACAGCTGAGTGCTCTGAAAGCTAAGGTTGCAGAGGTGTATAGGTTTTTACCCATCTGTCCAGAGCTCTGGAATGTTTTTCAGAAGGAATAGGATTCTTGGCAGAACTAGTCTTAGCTCGTTTAGGTCCCTGCATAATGACCTCTGGGTCTGCAGCAGGATTTCTGTACAGGTATTTGTGAGAATCCGGTACTCTAACACCTGTCGGGTTTACTGGGAACAGGTGGGAGGGTGTCAGGGGCTAAAGCTGGATTCACGGAAAACATTATCCACCACTTCTAAAATAGGGGGGATGGCCAGGGGTATGTGCTAGGGCAGGTCCAGAACCTCGCTTAGTCTTTACTTAGACTGGTGGAAATCCTGAGATTCCCACTGGAAATGTTCCCTGAGGGTGTGGAGGGTTTTCCCAAAGGAAAGGTCTTCTGGTGGGGAGGCAGAAGGAATGGATTCCTCTGTATCTGAATCCTCATAAGTAGTCAGAGGTTGTTTCTCTTCAAAATCTGAATAATCAAATTCTTCAGAATCCTGTTCTGTCATAATTTCAGGAGAAGGATGTCTTTTCCTTCTAAAAGTTGTGGCCTGACTACCCCTGATAAGGGAGATGAGATCCTCCACCATTTTAACCATTTGTGCTTGGGGTGGTGGAGCAGGAGCAGGAGCAAGATTGGTGGCTAGAGGCGGATTTTCTAGGAGTGGCCTGGCTTCTAGGTCTAACAGCATCCATCGGTCTGAGAGAAACGGTAGTCGGATGAGAAGATGTCTGCTTTTTGTCTAGATTCGATAGTGCGAGAGGCCTCCTCGGAAGCAGATGCCTGCGTCGTAGCTCCAGACCCAACAGAGGCAGAGACAGCCAAAGGCTCGGAAGACGAAGATTACTGCGGCATACCAAACTCCAAAAGGGTTTCTGAAGAAGCCCAATTGCGGGTGAAAGCGCTTAGTCTGTGTGGACTTTTTACATTAAAGCTGATGGTCCTTCTGATGCGGGTCTGCTTTTTCTTACTAGTTTCTTGGTTTACAATTTTGCAAAAGGGTCTCGATAGAGGCCTGCGTAGATATCAAATCAGGGGCTGCGAAAGCTCCTCACTGAATTCTGGAGACTTGGCGACCTGCTTAGCAGTAGAGTCACTGGAAGGCTTAGGCTTGTGTGGTCTGTTTCTAGGTTCAGGTTTTCTGATGAAGTTGACTAGTTAAGCAGACAAAAAGCGCTTAAAACTTTTTGTATTAATAAATCATGGTCTTTTGACAGTAAGCCGTTTCAGCGTTCACAGTTTTCTTGGTCTGTTTCTATCTTTATCTCTCTGTTTTTTCAGAATGTCCACGAATTGTTGGCTGATGGATGCCATTTCGGAATGCGAAGAAGGAAGATGAAAATACATACCTACAATAACAGCTCTACAGCGAATGGTTCTCATGTTAAAAGAGGGCACAAAACAGGCAACAGGGTATGTCGAGGTCTGGGCCTAAACAAGTGGCGCAGTATGAATGGAAGTCTCGGTGTGGGATCTGCTTTACACAGGAAAGACAATTGTTAACTTTTTAGGACATTGGTTAGTGCAAGGAAAAAGGATTCCCAATGGGGTACTTCGCTTTAGACATTTTTAGCTGTAATTCAAACTCTGGTAGCAACCGACCGGCACTCTTGCGAACTGCTTCTGCTGCAGGCTCCACAGCAAGAAAGCCTGATGTAATTGTGTCGGCTGCCTTGATTTTACAAGCACCAGCAGCTGATGCAGAAAAACATCGACTCTGGTATTCAGGCTGGCCGAGAGCTACCACAGCAGGTATAACCACTGCAGGTGATGACTGCAACAATGAAACATGAAGAACATCCTACAATTCAAAGTGGAAAGGCATGATGATGAAACATGGGGGAAGATCAAGAAACAAGGAGTGACTGTGACTTTGGATGCAGATCTTTAAGGAGAATAACAATAATCATACAGAATATTATATTCATAAAGTAGCAGAAAGTACTCTAAAAACTAAGCCAACACAGTAATGGAGAAAGAAGATCCTACTGATATGAATGACTTCAATAAGAGATGCAGACAATAGGCAAGAAGGGGCTGAAATTTACTGGAGAAATCTGGCAAAGAAACCAATTTACTGGGAGCAAATAACTAGAGAGGGAAAGGTTACACAATGGCAAGAATTTATTTGGACTGCAGCTTAGTGATGGCCTTCCCTATCAAAGACTGATGTCGGTATATAGGCAAAGAAAAATAAATAGGGGGTCCTAAACAAAAGATCCACACTGGTAGAGTTTTTAGTAGAATCTGAAGCAGAAGCTGCCATTAAAAAAAGGAATTATCAGTAAAGCATTATAAAATATTGCACGATAACTATAAGAAGCAATCAGAGAAGGTTAAAAAGATTGGGAAGAGAGACTGGATAAGCAATTCACAAAGAAACATCGGGTGGGGGTATATGTATGTCTTCCAAATATGCAACAAAATCTAGATGATGTAGGATTTTTGCTTGGAAATGTTAACTTATTACCCTAAAGTAGATTCAAGAGAATTTTTCCTCAGGTAGACATCAAATGTTGGAGGAGTGAGGGGGGAAAAAAGAGGTAATTGGGAACATATTTTCTGTGACTGTAATGAGTTGGCAAACTTTAAAGGTTTCCTGCAGACTATTCTGTCATCAGAGATACTGGGTGAGCACATTGGTGTGACTAGGGACATGATTTTTTTTTCTGACCTGTGATACAGAATAAGAATTGCCTAGATATAGTAAGGCCTTGCTGAGCTTAATTATGGTAGCTGCTAAAATGCAATTACTAGAAAATGGAAATCAAAAGTCTAAACCAACTGTACTGGAAGTAGTGAATATAGTAAGGTTCATAGGTTGGTACTAGGCTATCGGCCCTAGGGCCTATACAAGACTAGACATAACAATTCCCTGGATATTTCTTCCCACAATATTTACTTCCCTGGACCCCTGTCTAGCAGAGCGACTGACATGATCCCCGGGGTGAATTTCCTATCTCCCATCCAATCATCAAGGTTCCTTTCGAAGAGGGCCAAGGAGGCGCTCTTGCTTGACATGTATGGCAGTCTATTCCAGAGTATGGGGAGTCTCTGGGTCAGGAACCTATCCCTCCAGCATATTTTGTTCATTGTGATGACAAGGTTTAGATCCCTGGAGCGTGTGGTTCTGAGGGATTGGGATTTCTTTAAGAGGAGCATGTCCAACAAATCAGGGTTTAACATGGCCTTGTATGTTAAGCAGAGATCGCCTCTGAGTAGACGATATGCCACAGAGTATAGCTGGAGTTTTTTTTTTTTTTTAGACTGTCAGCATATGGCATCTGCTTTAGACCTGTGATTCTTTTAGTGAGGTACGTCTGTGGCCTTTCCAGCGGTTGCAGAGGTCTTGTGAGGTACATACCCAATGGGGCATTATACTCTATAATGGGTCTAATGAGGGATGAGTACAGTGAGACAATGACCTCCTTTTTTCTCTCGATGAAAAGCCCTTAGTGATGAATTGTGCCACATAGTAGGATTTCCTGACTGTTGTGGCGATGTGGTTATGGAAGGCGAGACCACTGTCCACCTGTGTCTCTAAGTCTCTCATCACACTTTTGACGTTTAGTGTACTGCCACCTATTGTGGTAATTCATGGGTACATGTTTTTTTCCAAAGGGGATAACTTGGCATTAAGCTTGAGCGCATGGCTCTGGCACCAGGCATCTGTTTCTGTATGGCCCTTTTGTAGAATATCCACATCATTTGGGGGATTCAGTAATGGCTACCAGTTTGCAGTCATCTGCGAACTTTGTTAGCCAGAGTCCCTTAGTGTTGGCCTGTACTTCAGAGAAGTAGATGCCAAACAAGAGTGGTCCCAGGACTGAACCCTGAGGTACTCCACTTGTCTGGAGCTGGTAAAAGATAAAACAGCTGGAATTGGGATCTTTAAAAAAGGGTAAGAGCAAATTAATTAGGAAAAATGAGAATTGTAGGAACTATGCATACAGGGGGAGAAATGCAGTTTAAAAGAAGGCAGGACTTAAATGAGCTATATAATATTTGACTGACCATGACGGAGTAGATTATAAGTGATGAATAACGTTTGCAACTAGGATTATATCATCATGGTTTGTTTTCATTTATAACAGCAAAACACAGCACTACAAGAACCAAAGACCCTTCCGTAGAAAATGTAAAAATATCCAAACAAACAACAGCAGGGTCACCATGACAAAAAGCATAAAATAATTTATTAGCAACAGGATAAGCACTTCCAGAAAATAATTTCCTTCATCAGTTCCTATCATTAATTGACATGCATGTAACTATATATACTACTTTTAAAATGTCATAAGCCAATCGGCAGAACTCAAATGCTCCGTGCAATTTCCTGGTAAATCACAAAACAGCAGATGTAATTTCCTGACGCATCATAATCCATTCTCAAAACAAACAGAAATACGCATATGTGAAAACACATACTAAAATATATATAAAACGTAAAAGCATATAAAGGACAACCATAACACACAAAAATTGTATAAAACCTCATAAATGTGTTTAACATAACCAGATCGCAGTCTTCGAGATTTCAGCACAGGTTTTAAAGGAATAAAAGCATTTAAACCTGGCAGAACATGCGCAAGCAGTTCTGCTATCCAATAGGTTTCCCTTTCCATCAACAATAATATTAGGGGTGGAGATTTGCAAAATGCCACTGAGGTATCTATAGCCATAAAGGAAAAGCTATGATCAGAGTAAAATGCTTCATGTTGAAACAAAGCATTGCATTCTAAACTGTTACGTATAGCATACTGGTGTTGTAAAATTAGTTGTTTACACATCTGGTTCGTTTTACCTACATAAAAACAAGTGCAATGGTTGCACTTAGTAATATATATCACATTTCTAGTAGTGCATGTAGCATATCCTTTATAAAAAATAAACCTTATATGCACTTGGGTGTGAAAAGTTATTTAAAGTATTTATAAAAGAATATGCTTTGCATCTTTTGCAAGGGTATGTACCTTTCTTTTCTGATGGAAATCTATACTTAACGTGTATTAGTTGGGTCTGTAACATAATAGGTCTTTCAAGTTACTGTTCCTCTTATAACTGAAGCGAGGTACAGAGCCAACTATATTCCCTATCTGTTCATCCACGAAAAGCATTTTCAAATTATTACATATAACGTTACAAATATATCTACTGTGATTATTCTGATTTTACATCAGGGAACATTTTTGTTTGGTCCAAACGTAAGCCACATAGGATTGAATCAGTGAATGGGCATACAGCCTTGTCACGAGGTCCACGTACTATAAAAGCAGCCTCTTCGCAGCATCCAGTGTCAGGCCCGGTTGTGTAACAGACTAAATCCAATTTGGTTGTTACCAATAGAGCAGGTGCTAAGAGGTTTCTACACAATCCGCTAGCACAGCTTCTTGTGACATCGTGGTTACTTCAGATATTTCAGCTGCTGATATATCTGCAATGGGAGCGAAGCCCAAAACAGACATTATGTTTTTTTCCAACAGTTCCCTAACTACCTGAGCAGGTAAAGATGACAACTCCATGGAATTTGAGGGAGAAGCCCACGTATTACGGAAGGAACAGAAGGAAGCTGTAGACAGACAGCCTACATTAACAGGTACTGATTTAGTTGTTAATTTATCTAGTAAGACATTGACTCAGTTACAGTTACGAGTCTTAAATAAAGGTTTATCATTTATTCCTACCATATTAGCTAAACTGAGAGATGAAGTGATTAATTTAAGACTATTTGCAAGAACTGTTGCCCTACGTATTCAGTTTGGCAACACTGCAGCTAATAATCCTTTGCCCAAGAAACCTAGTACTTCTATGCCATCCAGTTACAGCAACTCTTTTGGCTGTATGAGAGACAGAAATTGAGGAAGTACTTACTAATTCACACAGATCAGCACACTAACTTGTCATTACATGAGTGAGAAGCTTTAAATGATTTAATACATGAAAGAACAGCAGACAAAGGAGGGTGTGTGGTGGTTTTTGATACTCAAATATGTTTCTGATATGCTCTTGAAGTTACATGCAGATGCAAAATACACCAGCTTGAACAGATCTGAGCTGAATAAGCTCTTGAGTGACGTGAACAAAGACTTGCATGATCTTTTTATGTCCAATATTATTTCTACTGAGCTTTATGAATATTTTCGTGTGATACTTCCAAATTTACCCAGTATCACAGGACTACCCAAGATTAACAAAAATTCCACCAACCACCCCCCAAGACCCACAGTAGCTGGTTATGGTTGGATCACTGAACTCTTGTCTATTTGGGTCGAACGGCAATTGAGACCCCCTGGTCGATTCTACTTCTACAGTACTCATACACACAGCACATTTTCTTGAACAATGTATGATTTTGAGAACACCTTGACTGTTGACACCTCCTACATTTTGGCAACATTGGACATTGTGAGCTTATTTACCATTATTCCTAATGATATTGGTTTGTTATGACATGTATTAGTCATTTGTTGACTATTATTCTGCATAATGTTTTTTGTTTTAATGATGTGATATGCCATCAGCGCAGGGGTGTTGCCACGGGAACACCCTGCGCCAACATCTATGCGAATTTGGTCTTGGCAAAGTAGGAGCATGAATTTGTTACAAATGCTAATAATCCATGGTATGAGCAGGTATTATTTTACCACAAATTTGTTGGGGACGTGGTCCTTATATGGGGAGGTAGGGAACAACAGTTATATGCTTTTATAAAATATATGGAGTCCACTGCAGATTTTATGCGTTTTACTTCACATGTAGACATGAAATGTATTGAATTTTTAGATGTGAAGTTAGAATTAGATGCTGAAGGAAGGCTGACCATGTCTTTATTTCAAAAATCTAGCTGGAGGAATACCTTACTTGTTAGAGACAGCATGCACCCTGCACATGTTTTCCAAAATGTGGTCAAGAACCAACTTCTAATAACTTCTAGATTATGCAGTAGTGAAAAAAATTTTCTGTCACAGAAAGACAAAACTGTCCAGAATTTGACAGAGCATGGTTATAAGGAAAATGAGATCCATGCAAGCACTGGAGATCTACATGTTTTACGAAGGAATAAGGGGAAACTGATAGATATTGTGTAAATGAAAATGCTTTTCCCCAAAATTATACTGTGTGTACAGTGAAGGAAATGTGCAAGGCCAAACAGCAGTTTTCAAAATAATATGGCTTGCTTGCAAGAACAGTTATTTTTTGTACATGTTCAGCTTAGATATTAATAACATATAGTTTTTGGGCTTTACTATAAATGCATCCTGTTACAGAAAAAAAGGAAGTTGACTTTCTTGGCTTTTAGATGCAGAAATAAATAAAATGCATACAGGTCAAGTGATGCAAAGATGACGTGGAGAGACTTCTGTGAAGTCTTCAGATACAGCAAGGACCAAAAAAGAGCATGAAATAACCATGGACGTTTTCATGACACAGACATAAACCAGAAGAACAAGTCACAAGGACATTAAAAATAACATTGGTTGAAGAGAGTATATAAACTGGACAGTATGTTTCATTCAGTAGTGACGTCTTAGACTAAGTGTGCCTTAGTCCATTCATCTGTCTAGCTGTGTTATAATAGAATTGAAATAGCTCTGAAAGAATTAACTGTGTGGCAAGAATTTGTTCTAATACAAAGTACAACAGATACAGAGTTTGGCTGGTCTACTTTTGGACATTTACTTCAGTGGCATTTCTTCAGAGGCAAAATAAAGACCTCTGCTTGACATTTCTTCAGAAAATAAAGAAAAACATTTCTTCAGTGGCGAGCCTTGGCCAGTGGCTGTGACCATATATCTGTTACCAGCAGTTAATATTACAGAGGGATCCCTACTTACTACGTTAGTTCAACAGACTGACAGTTCCAGTGCTTTACAGAGAAACAGTTCCAGTACTTCGTTGGTAGACACAGAGCACCGCCGTGTAAGCTATCCTGCATCGAACCACCTACAATTAGTCTGTAGAGAAACACCGTCCTTTTCCAGACTGACTTCAGCCTGATCACCTGCCTGTCTACTGCATAAATTACGGTACTTTCTTCACGATAATAACATGGATGCAAGTACAGACAGTTAACTTCACAGTTCCAACATATTGTTTACATAAATTTGCATGGTTTCAACCTTCTGTCAGACATGAAATGTAAATCTGAAATGTTTGATGTTCAGACATTAGATAACAGTTGTGTTTGTAAATGTATAATGCCTATAATCCACACACAAAATGTACATGTGGAAGTAACTTTCCTAACTTCTGTGCAACTTTTCATAGGTGTCTAGTATGTAAGCCATACCATAAGATATATCCTATTCTGATAAACAATCTGTTTGATTCTAGCACTGCTGGTTGTTCACATAAGCAACAGTTAAATGTACCTTCTGCAATCACGTAAATCTCATACAGTACAAGTGTATGCAATTACTGTTAGTAAGTAATGTAATAAGACTACATAACCATGTTATTTATAGTAAATATTGCAAATGCACAAAAACAAGAAAGTTCTAAAACAGTACAGTGTGCTATCAATATTAACCTTTTAAAGAAAAAGTTTTCTCAGCTTTTCAAAATTTTCCTACAGACAGTAGTTTGTTTGTGTCTTTCGGCTTTTCCCAGTTAGGGGTCGCCACAGCGGAACTCCGGTCCGCTAATGATTGGCAGTAGATTTTTACATACTGGCTTGCCGGGCCTAACGCACAACCTTCAACGAAGGAACGCCCATTCACGCATGTCGCTACACAGAAGACGGTCTGAGAATCAAACGGGCAATGTCTAACTGTGAGTCGACAACGCTACCGCAGCACCACCACCGCGGGTACTCCTACAGACAATAGTAAGGGACAATAATGCCATTTAGAGAACAGACTCAGCATAGCATTCAGACTTTACATAATGACATTTCTGGTTTAACGTAACAATCAGATAGAGCCCAACAACATTTACTAAAGGCACAAAGTACAGAGGTTAATCTGACAAGACAGTTAAAAGAAGCCCAGCAAGGTTTACATTGGGCAGGGTTCAGCAGACATGACAGTTATTTCTCCTGCTGATACATCTCAATAGTCTTGTTTATTACAGACTCTGCCTCTGTGGCAAGACAAAAAAAAAAAATAATAACTTTGTTTCAATATGTTGGCATTTACACAATGGCTGACATACACTGTGTGGTCTATTTCAAATAATGCTTTATTAAAAAATTTTTTTGCATTTGCACATGCCAGTTTGGGTCAGAAGGGGAAAGGTAAATCATCAACAGTGTTGGTAAACCCCTAAAACATGCTCCAGTATGAGAGTTATGGGCATTAATTCCCAAAATGATTTACAGGGAAAGTTTAGTATTGTCAAAATCAAACCACATAAACAATATACAGGAAAGGCTACAGTAAATGCTTTGGCAAATGGCAAAGCAAAGCAAGCAGCTAAAACAGACTCATGTATCTGTTTTACAGACAGTCTAAATATCATGACAGAAAAAAACTAAATAATGTTTTGGTAAGGCAAAATGTTATGTTAAAGCAATTCCGTCAGACGGTTAATGACATTCTGCAAAATGCATATGCAACTTTAAAATCAGTTTCTGCCTGACAGACAGCTACAGACTCAGAGATTAAGCCAGAGTGCTAGACAGTTTTAAAAAAGTACGCAGTATTGCAGATGCACATAGGAAATGTACAAAAACAGTTTGTAGACTACGTGGTGAAAGGAAGGGGATGTAAACACAGGGGGAACACGAGCAGCTTCTGCTCCACCAGAGTTACAGACAGACAGATACACAACAAAGTTCATAAAAACAGGTGAAATGTTTTACTTGTAAGAAAATAGGTCACATTAAACAGAATTGACCACATTACAAAAGATGAAAGAAAAGTCAAATACAAAAAGGTATCTACGCAGATAATAGTGCTTCTTCAAACCCAAATAAAATAGGGAAGAAATCAAGATAAAGAAAATACATTAAGGGACAATCAGTCACAGGAACAAACACAGAGGGACACATAAAAAATAAAGTACACCCTATAAAATACCAGATCGTGGCCGGCAATAGGCATTAAAGCAATAAATTAACAAAATACAGGTCATCAGTTGGCAGCAAAGTACAGGGATCTT
Source organism: Protopterus annectens (assembly GCF_019279795.1). NCBI lineage: Eukaryota > Metazoa > Chordata > Ceratodontiformes > Protopteridae > Protopterus > Protopterus annectens. The sequence continues at coordinate 1,824,389,932 of NC_056733.1, read as the reverse complement.
TTAAAGCAATGGAAGACAATGTTAGTATACAAAACTCAATGTTAATTAAACAATGGGGAAAGTAAAAGACAAAAAAATACTTTACTGGTTTAATAAGCCAGGATAGATTCAGAAAAAACACACAAATAACCTACAGCCATACAGACATAAAGCTAAAGTTAATACAGATACAGTAAATACATTTACAGTAGTGCAAATAGTATAAGCAAAACTAAACAATGCAATTAAATGTTAGGTATGTAAGTCCACATCTACGTCTGGAAATGGAGTAACATTTAAGGCAGTACCTATGACAAATCCTAAATGACAAAAGGTTCTATAGTAACAAGAGTGGGTCAACCCCCCCACATTAAAAGTACAGTATGTCTCCAAAGGCAGCTTATGCATACAGCAAACAGGATCAATACTGGTAAAAAACCAGTGACTGTAATGTCATATTTTCAAAAGAATGTCTTGCATAACATATAACAGCAAAAAGTCTTATAAACAAACTAGTACAGCAAAATCATTAGTCAAACTGGTGTAACTGCCATCCGGGTAATAATACACAGCAATACATACAGGTAAGTAAAGTACAGAGTCATTAAAACCTAGACAAATAGCATTTTGCAGCTAATAAAAATCCAAGCAAAAGAAGCACACCATGTTGGTTCATAAAAATCAGTACAAGTTAGCAGTCAAACAGTATCAGTACAGTAACAGTCTGTTAACAGTCTTACAAAAGTTTAAATTTGTTTCTGTAATAGTAATCTATAAACAAGAAAGTAGCTGCAAAGAAAAATGGGGAGAGATACACAGATATAATAAATCATGAGAACAGGGACATCATGATTGGATACCTGATTTCAATATATTTTGGGCATGCAAAATTTGTTTGCAAAAGCATGTAACAAGTCAAATTGTTGGGTTTTTAGCCACATTCCTTACAGAGGGAAAAATGCCATTACATGCAGTCCCTGTAGAGGTTACACATACAGGTTTTATGTTTAAAAAATCTAATAAAAGTAGAGTTGTAAAACAATCAGCCATAAAAAAACATTTACAGTTGATAAAAATAGGAAAAGGGATACTCTGTTTTCAAAAGAACTATGGTCGTGTGAAAAAGCTTGAGTATAAAATCAAAACAGCATGGGAGTCAACACAATACTTCTTTTAAGGAAGACATGAAAGAGGAAAAATTCTGTTACACACAGTATGCAGTTCCAATAATGTAAATTACTCACATTACCAGTGGACATGGTAAAAAAAAATCACCAGGAAGAGGGAGGTTCATAACAAAAAAAAAAAAAAATAGAAAAAGATTTTAAAACAGCTGGACACAGGAAATGGTGTTATTTCAGGAGCTGAATTTTTCACTGGTATGGTGCCACTAAGGCACTACAGAAAGTTACAAAGTTCATACCAAATGCAACTTATGGAGCTATCTCACATATAACAGAGCAGATGTGTTATAAAACTGTCAAACAAGTAACTTGTTAACAATGAAGAAAGGCCATTAAGTATAGATCATCACATTTTCCTGTGAATATTATTTTCCCAAAGCAATAATGAAATTAGGCAATGCAAAAGAAATATGTTTGTTTCTAATACAAGTTTTTGCCTTAAAGCAAGGGTTACTTGACAAGATTTTGAAATGCTTGTGTGTAACTTTAAGACCGACAACTTGCTTAAGGAAGCATAAAAACAGTTAAAAATAGATAAGTAATAATGGCTGTGTCTATGATGGGGTACTATAATTTCCGCATTAATTGCTCTTATCGTCATTATAAGATATGTGTTAATAAAAGTATTAATCAAGTAACAGTCATTGGTAATGTAACTTTGTATAAAGAGATAGCATTAAATGCAAGGGATTCTTATGTTGCAACAGACCAGGGGATTCAAAGTACTAAAGATCATATTCTGTTGTAAACTGTCTTACAATTTTTATGGGTCTTAAATAAAAAAGTAGGAATTGATAAGATATTGTATAAATTAAAATGCTTTTACCCAAAATTATACTGTGTGTACAGTGAAGGAAATGTGCAAGGCCAACCAGTTTTCAAAATAATATGGCTTGCTTGCAATAACAGTTATGTTTTGTACATGTTCAGCTTAGATATTAATAGCATATAGTTTTGGGCTTTACTGTAAATGCATCCTGTTATAGAAAAAAAGAAAATTGACTTTCTTGGCTTTCAGACGCAGAAATAAATAAAATGCAGACAGGTCAAGTGATGCAAAGATGACGTGGAGAGACTTTTGTGAAGTCTTCAGATACAACGAGGACCAAAAAAGGGCATGAAATAACCATGGACGTTATCATGACACAGACATAAACCAGAACAACAAGTCACAAGGACATTAAAAATAACATTGGTTGAAATGAGTATATAAACTGGACAGTATGTTTCACTTAATGGGGACGTCTTATACTGAGAGTGCATCAGTATCTTCATCTGTCTAGCTGTGTTATAATAGAATTGAAATAGCTCTGACAGAATTAACTGTTTGGCAAGAATTTGTTCTGAGACAAATAAAGTATAACATACAGTAGTACAGAGTTTGTCTGGTCTACTTTTGGACATTTTCTTCAGTAACATTTCTACAGAGGCAAAATAAAGGCCTCTGCTTGACATTTCTTCAGAAAAGAAAGAAATACATTTCTTCAGAAACAATGATTTTCTGTTGGGTATGCCAACAATCAAAAAAGGGGGGAGTTTTTCATCCCTCTTATGTCAGAGTTCCACACAGATTTAATAGTGACAGTAGATATATTTGTAACATTATAGGTAATAATTGGAAAATGCTGTTAGTGGATGAACAGATAGGGAATATAGTTGGCTCTGTACCTCGCTTCATTTATAAGAGGAACATTAACTTGAAAGATCTATTATGTTACAGACCAACTAATACACGTAGTTCTAGATTTCCATCAGAAAAGAAAGGTATATACCCTTGCAAAAGATGCAAACCGTCCTTTTATAAATACTTTAAATACATTTTAACACTCAAGTACACGTAAGGTTTATTTTTATAAAGGATATCCTACATGCACCAACAGAAATGTGACATATATTTCTAAGTACAACCATTGCACTTGTTTTTATGTAGGTAAAACGAAACAGATATTTAAACAACAAATTTTAAAACACCAGTATGCTATAACTAACAGTTTAGAACACCATGCTTTGTTTGAACATGTAGCACTTTACTAGCTTTTCCTTTATGGCTATAGATACCATCAACAATAATATTAAGGCTGGAGATCTGCAAAATGCCACTGAGGCAAGGGAAACATATTGGATAGCAAAACTGTGTGCGCATGTTCTGCCAGGTTTAAATACTTTTTTTCCTTTAAAACCTGTACTGAAAGCTTGAAGACTGTGATCTGGTTATGTTAAAACACATTTATGAAGTTTTATACAATTTTTGTTTGTTATGGTTCTGTCCTTTATATGCTTTTACAGTTTATATATATTTTAGATATGCGTTTTCGCATATGCGTATTTTTGTTTCGAGAATGGGTTATGATGGATCAGGAAATTACATCTGCTGTTTTGTGATTCAACAAGAAATTGCATGGGTCATTTGAGTTATGCTGATTGACTTATGACATTTAAAAAGTATAGTTAAAAAACAAGTAATCTCCGTGGTATCCCCGAAGTCTCAAAATAACCCACTAAAGTGTAGTGGGTCTAAAAACAAAACAGTGTAAGAAACTTCTCTGTGTGGAATATTTTCAGTCCATATATTTCTAGTTAATCACTGTATATTGATCAGACAATAGTAGTAGAAGTAGCGAACGTAAACTCGTCAAGTCAAAAAGTAATAATAGAAAATATATAATTCTACAGTATTACTAAGTATTCGAAAGTAATCCAAGCAAGGCAGGCAGTCTGTTTCCAGTTGAAAATCCTTTATTAAGAACACAGACAAGCGATCCAAGTAAAACAAAAATAGAGTAATAATTTCCTCACAAGCTTTCTAAATATATATATACTTTTTATCAGGCATGGGAGTGGTTTACTGTGCTGTAAAACAAAGTGTTATTGGTACACATGTTAAATTCACATCCCTTCCCCCATCAGTGTGACATTCAAGCTGGTACTGCCCTACCTAGTAGCTGTCATAATAATATATAGCCCTAATGTACTTCTTATTTAAACAAATTAAGTCTGTGATTTTATACAAGGCAATATACTACATGGCTGGAAATATATCAACCTTAGTTCATTTTGCGATCAAAAATTATATATAAATATATACATATATATTTTGCATGTAAAAATCAGTTTCTATTTTCATAACCTATTGTTAACAAAGATCGCTTTCGTCCTTCTAGACTTCTTCAGGTCTGTGTACAAGAACCCTAAAAACCTATATAATTGTATAATTAGTTAGTATTGTTATTACCATCATTTTGAATAAAGTGGAAAAAAAGAGAACCAGAAAAAGGTAAAAAAATATATGTATGATGATGGAAACAAAATATACACTTAAATGTCAAATGATTTAAAATGGTATTTAAAACCAATTTGTAGAAAAAATAAAATAAAATACACTTAGTCATGTAAACAATGTGGCAATTTTCTAAGTTCCAGTGCACTTTTAATTGAACAGTAGTAGTTTAGTCCAGGCTTTCTAAAAGAGCTTTAATTGCCACATGAGTTCCTGTTTCTCCAGAATATTCGGGATGTCTCCTTCAAGATCACCCATGTCTATGAAATCCAGGATCTGGAACTTAAAACCTGTGTGTCTTTTATGAAGAGAAAGGTGTTTGGCTAGTGCATTATTTTTACAACCAGAGCGGATTTCTGACAGATTACATGAAATCCTTCGCTTGAGTTTGTTTACAGTCTTGCCCACATAGAATGCATCACATTCACTGCACTGTGCCCTGTAAATTACTTTTTTAGTGTTACAGTCACCCCCTGCACTGGTTTTAATGATCTTCTTTAAATAAGGGCTGATTAAGGGTCTTGCTTGGATTACTCAAGTAAATCAGAGAAGTCAGAGGTCATCCTAGCCAACCTGACAGCTTGACTCCTTTTCTATGTTTCTTATAAATGCTGTTTAGCACAAATCTTTCCTCCCATTCCAACATAACTAGATTAGCAAAAATGGGGGCACACGCTGCCCCCATTGCTACTCCACTAGTTTGTTGGTAATATTCGCCTAGGAACACCATATAATTATTGTCCAGCACCACTTCCATTAATTCCAGAATTAATAATTTCTGATCATTTGGTAAGTCCAGATGCTTGTGGATACTTTCCTCAAAAAACATATGAAGTGCTACCTACGATTTTTGGATGATATTTTTGTTATTTGGGATGGCACTAAGGAAAGTATAACTAAATTCATTAATTATTTGAACAAAACTACCAAGTTTCTTTCTTTTACACGCGTTGCCGATGATTATAGTATTAATTATTTGGACATCACTATTTACAAAACACAATTTGGTTTTAAGTCCAGAATTTTCCGTAAGGATACATGGTGTAATAGTTATTTGCACCACAATAGTTCCCATCCTTTCCATCAGAAAAGGAGTCTGATTAAGGGTCAAGCTGTCAGGTTGGCTAGGATGACCTCTGACTTCTCTGATTTACTTGAAGAATTTATTTTTCTTGGTGAAAAGTTTATTGAGAGAGGATATCCCAGGGATTTAGTTGGTAAAGTACTGGAAGAAGTTTATAATGGTTGGGGTACTAAATATAAAGCTTTACTTAGTGAACCCTTTAAAACAGTGGGAGAACGTGACAAAGCAACAATAACAACAAAAAATTACCAGGGGGCATGTACTACTGAATTTAACATGTTTTCTGATTTTTTTACACAAATAGTAGAAGCTAATTGGTGTATACTAAAAACTAACAAAGAATTATATGAAGCGAGAGGAAACAAACCACACTTTATTTATAGGACAGGAATGAATTTCAAAAGATGTTTTGAAATAGTTGATAAGAGTGTGAATTGCAAAAAGGCAACTAGCTCTTGTGGTAGATGTGCACAATGTTCATACATTTTTAAGGAAGAATCTGTAAAATTGAACAATGGTTTGGATAGTGTTGTCAAATTTTGTAAAGGTAATTGCTATAGTAGAATGTTGGTATACATGGCTATGTGTACACACTGTTCATCATTTTACATAGGAAAAACCAAGAGAGCACTAAAAGATAGAATATATAAACATTATTATGACATAAGAAATAAAAAAGATGCTAGTGCCCTATAGAAACACTCCGTTTCCTGTCCATCTTTTAGTAGTTTTAAATTCGGCATTATTGATTTAGTTAAAAACAACAATGGGGGGGGGGGTGATTTAAAGAATTTATTATTAAATAGGGAACTAAGATGGCAATTGAGACTTAAGGCCAACTACCCCCCAGGTTTTAAGGAGTACATTAGTATTAAGCCCACACTTGTCGAGAAAGCAGCTAAAGTTTAATACATTTGTCATAACATATTTTGTACATTTCTTGTATCCTTTAACAATATTATGTGTTATTCTATCTTTATAATAATGTTTTACAAATCTATTATTAATTTAATACATGTGAGTTTTTAATATTTTTAAAGGGAGAAATATTATTTGTCCATTTTTATTCAAAATACATACACAATGTATGATTGATATATAAGAGAAAAAAAAAAAAATATATATATATATATATATTTTTTAGTATTGTATTATATTATATTGTATATAAAGCTTATGGTATAAAATGATATTTATATGTATTCTAGAGTAAGATTAGGTGATACTATTGCTTTAAAAAAGTTTTTTATAAAGTGAATAATTGAATAATTAATTAATTAAGGTCTTTAAGACATTATATGTAGTGGATGTAGCACTGTTTTAGTTGTATCTGATGAAGTCTCATTGTGAGATGAAAGCGCTTATATTTGGTGGTTGTCATTAATATATTTTGTAAGCAAATCATCCTACGTGCAGTTGGGAATCTATTTTTACTTTACATTGTCTTCTTAGGCTCAGACACAGTCTCAACCACAATGACAGTAAAACTGACACGAGAAAGGATAGAATTGTTGCACAACCAAGTCAGATTCTTGCTGACCAAAGACAAAGTACAGGCCAGGATAGTTATTCAAGTTCTAGGGACTATGGCATCCACCATTCTTTTAGTTCCCCTAGCTCAGTCTACACATGAGTACTTCAGAGGCTACTATTTACCTGGTGGTCAATGCAGGATCTACCCTTGTTCCACCAAATACTCATTACAGATTCCTGCAAGAAGGATCTAACATGGTGGTTACATACAGATCAGCTTTATCTAGGTCGTCCTGTTGTTCTCCCTCAACAAAATGCAGTCTTGACCATGGACACTTCTCAGATAGGGTGTGGGGGGCATTATCTGGAATTGATGGTCCAAGGTATCTGGCAGGATCACGAGAATCATTTGCACATAAATGTTCTGGAAATGAGAGCAGTGCTATACGCGTTGCAAGCACTTCACAGTTCTCTTCCCATTGGGACAATTGCGATTCAATCACACAACATGTCTATAGTGTGGTACATAAGCAAGGGGGAACCAAGTCTTACCCACTTTGTCGAGAGGCACAAGGAGTATGGAAATGGGCGATGGACTCTCAACGTTTTCTGGTAGCAACGCACATTCCGGGAAGTCCAGTGTGATAGCAGACAAACTTAGTCAAGCAATTCTGATGCCTCACAAGTGGTCCCTGAAAACAGAAGTTGCAGAAGAGATTTTCCACAAGTGGGGCCACCCTTGCTGCGATCTATTCGCCGCATACATGAATGCCAAATGCAGCAACTACTTTGCCCCCATTCCCCATCCGGGGATGTTACCCAGGGACGCTCTGGTCCACAATTGGCCTCCGGGACAACTTTATGCTTTTCCACCCTTTCCTCTCATACCCAAAGTGATTCAGAAAGCAAATCTGTGGAAAAGTACCCTGATCCTCATTGCTCCTTACTGGCCCCGCCAAGTTTGGTTCCCCTTCTTGTGGCCTTACCTCTTGGAAAAACTATGGATTCTGGAACCATCTCCAGACCTTCTGATGCACCAATCAGGACAGTTCCGTCCTACCATCCAAACCCTGAAATTGACAGCATGGCTGCTCCAGTTCCTAGAATAGCCAGGTGTATATCCCTTTCTCCTATTTTTAAACACATCCTCATTTCTTCCCACAAAATTCCACCAAGAAATTATACTCCAGCAAATGGAAAAGGTTTTTCATTTGGGCGGCTAAACAAGGCATAGATCCCTACTCAGCCCCCACAGAGTCTATCCTGTCCTTCCTCGCATCTGTTTTTCAAGAAGGAGCTGCAGCTGCTGCCATTAGAGTTCAGTTGACTGCCATCTCAAATTATCAGGCAATCTCCGGAGCTCTGGGACTTAAACTTAGTTCTGAACTCATTGATTTCTCCACCATTTGAACCAACTTCTTCATCTGACTTGAAATTTTTGTCTTGGAAGACATTGTCCTTAGTAGCTATCACATCTGTTAGGAGGGTTTCAGAATTGCAAGCTCTGACCATTCGACCTCCATATATTATATTCCATAAGTACAGAGTCTCCCTAAGAACTAATCCTTCTTTCCTCCCTAAAGTATGCTCAGAACAATCTAAACACAACTATTGAATTACCAGTATTCTTCCCCAATTACAGTAATAAATCAGAATACAGACTGCATCAATTAGATGTCCATAGAATTCTCCGATTTTACCCACACAGGAATAAAGATTTCAGGTAATCGGATCAATAGTTTTTTTCCTTCTCAGAGAAAAACAAAGGCTTGTCCGTTTCCAAGGTAACTCTGTCTAAAAGGCTTTCAGACTGCATCTCATTTGCTTACAAAAATTTTGGGAACTACCTGCTAAAGTATGAGGCCATTCAACTAGATCAGTATCAGCTTCATATGCTTTCAAATCAAAACTCCCAATTGATACCATTTGTGCAGCAGCTACATGGGCAAGACCTCATACACTTTGTCACTCATTACAAATTGGATTTGGCCTCCCGGGACAGGTCATCCTTTGGGTCCACTGTGCTGAAGAGTCTCTTTGCTCGAGACACCCGGGATAAAGGTGCTAGGGCGCTGTCCCATCCAGCAAGATTTACTGCGAGATAGGACTACATAACATTAGGAAGTTATGTACTTACCATAACGTTCCATGTTTGTAGTTCATCTTGCCTACATTCTTCCGTCCCACCCTCCTTCACCCTTCCTGTATCCTGGAGGAACTGGTAGACTTGTCCATTATGCTGTTTGACCTTGTTAAAGTTGTCTGTCCACATGTCATGGATAGTAAAACAAAATCCTTTTGTTTGTATGTACATAGTTATTGATAGTATAGTCACTATTATGTAATTAGTTGCTTTCTTGCAAACAAGATCCGGAGAATTGCCCTGGTGCACCATGGTAAAGGGGATAGCCACGAGCCAGTAAAAGCTCTCGAGCTTTAGTATCGGCTGTATCGGAGCACAATGTTCGGCTCCGAGCCCCATCCAGCAAGACTGTAGGCAACATGGACTACAAACATGGAATGTTATGGTAAGTACATAACTTTTTATTTTTTTTTCTGAATAAAAATTAGGCAAACTAGTTTCTAAAGTAACTTTAGCTAAATGGTTGATTATATTAACTTTGCTTAGTAAAAAGCGGGTTTGCCTTTACCAAAGTCACCAAAATCCCATTCCACCAAGTCTGTGGCAACTTCAGCTTTTTTGTCTAGAAGAACTTTGATTATATTTGTGCAGCTGCAGCTTGGGCTTATCCTCATACCTTTATTGCTCTTGACAAATTATATCTGGTCTTCAGGGGAAGAACAGCCTTTGGCTGAGCCGTGTTCACGAATATTTTTCCTTAAGAGTCCTCCTGGTATTTAGGTAGCTGGGAGACTGTGGCCCAACAGTTAAGGAATTAATGAAAATTACATCATCAGATAAAAAGTTTATGTACTCAGCATAATGTTCTGTCTGTGTTGTCCAATTTCATTCTTCCTCAACTTCCCTCCCACGAACACCCTTCTTATATTTACTCCTGAAAAGATTGAAGGATATTGGCGGAACTGCTGTTCCTTTGAGTCTCAGATTCTGTTATTTCGTAATGCCTTATAACTTTGTAGGTCTATGGACAGCAAACAAGATCTGAGGTATGTAAGATGATGAGGGCATTATGGGTAAAGGGTGGACCTCGAGAATTTCACTCTTCTGCGAGCTGGAAGAAGCAGCTGAGTCAGATGTGAGGAATGGATCCAAACCCAACAGTTGAGGAAGAATGAAAATGGACAGCACAGATGGAACATTATAGTGAGTACATAACTTTTTTATGTAGTAACTTCACTGGAGACCGACTTTTTGGTTCATGTGCAGTTACTCACAGAAGAAATACAGTTTGTAGTTCAGTTCCAGCTTAAACAAATGCAGTATATTCTTCTTTGTGATTTGCGTACAGTTAAACTTAGTCTGTTGGAATACATCAGATGCTGGTAGCCCAGAGCCATGGGATTCTAGCTTAGGCCGGGATGTCTTGGAACTCATTACGTACATACGCAGATCAGCAGTGCTCCGAGTGTCCACAGATATTCTTCATATTGATCACTGTTGCTGCAGCTTAAACTGTATGGGTTGTATCTTGCTTAGTATACAACAGCAGGCCACCTTCCAAAGCCTCAGGGCACCATCCACATGCCCAAACCATTAGCCAGCTTGAGGTGAGCTGACTAAAAATATAAGTTTGGTAGCCAAGCCCTTCAGAGCTTTCCTGACAGTGAACAGAGTGCTCTACTGCGAGCTTTTGAGGCTAGACAGATTGTGCTGTTCCATTACTGGGTACAGAAGTTTCCTTTGGGGACAACCTTCCACCTTTTTTCAATGTTTAAATTTACTTCCCTGTTGAGGAAAGTAAGTTTTCTTTCTTTTTTTTTTTCAAAACAAGAAACATCTTTATTAAATTATCACTTATGACAGGGAATCATACATCAATGAAAACAGTATCCAAACAAACAGCAGCAGGGTCACCATGACAAAAAGCGTAAAATAATTTATTAGTAACAGGATACAAGCTTTCAGAATATAATTTCCTTCATCAGATCCTATCATTAACTGACATGCATGTAACTATACTTTTAAAAAAAACAAAACAGTGTAAGAAACTTCTCTGTGTGGAAGATTTTCAGTCCATATATTTCTAGTTAATCAGATCAGACAACAGTAGTAGAAGTAGCGAACGTAAACTCTTTTCAAGTCAAAAAGTAATAATAGAAAATATATAATTCTACAGTATTACTAAGTATTCGAAAGTAATCCAAGCAAGGCAGGCAAGAAGAATTTATTTTTCTTGGTGAAAAGTTTATTGAGAGAGGATATCCCAGGGATTTAGTTGGTTAAAGTACTGGAAGAAGTTTATAATGGTTGGGGTACTAAATATAAAGCTTTACTAGGTGAACCCTTTAAAACAGTGGGAGAATGTGACAAAGCAACAATAACAATAAAAAATTACCAGGGGGCATGTATTACTGAATTTAACATGTTTTCTGATTTTTTTACACAAATAGTAGAAGCTAATTGGTGTATACTAAAAACTAACAAAGAATTATATGAAGCGATAGGAAACAAACCACACTTTATTTATTGGACAGGAATGAATTTCAAAACATGTTTTGAAATAGTTGATAAGAGTGTGAATTGCAAAAAGGCAACTAGCTCTTCTGGTAGATATGCACAATGTTCATACATTTTTAAGGAAGAATCTGTAAAATTGAACAATGGTTTGGATAGTAAGAACAAGAAATATTGCCAGTAGAATCCACACAAAACGTCTCAAATACAAGATAAATGCCAAAACCACAGAAAAAGAGATGTTGACAGCTGCAAAAGTCCAACAAGGCCTTTACTAGTGCAAAAACACAAGCGCTTTCACAAAATGAGCTTCCTCAGGTGTACATCAAGCACTAATAAGACACACCTATATATACACAGTACAGATCACATGATGCAAAACAATCAGATCACATGATGCAAAACAATCAACTTCCTGCTTAAAAAAGTTTTAACATGTATATAAGAAATACGTATAAAAATATACACACATAAATAAAACCTAAACAGTAAAAATAAATACAAATATAAACATCATTTAATATACATTAAATACTAAAAAACAAACAAACACTTTAAAATCATCTTTTTAGTGGCCTCATTTTCAACCTAGGTTTAAGGGGAATGCATTCATTAAGACCATGCCCTTCTGTACTTCTCAACCTGGTAATCCAGATAGCTTCTAGATTCGCAGTCCTATTATACATATCACCCTGTCTAATACTACTCTCATGCAGCAACCCAATCACTCTAAAACCAAAGACATGAGATACATCTGTACTAGATACATGTTTAGAAAGTGCATTAGTTGTACTGAGTTTCCTGATGTTATAAACATGCTCCCTAATCCGATCCCTAAGATGCCTATCCATCTTGCCAACATAAAATTTGGCACAGGTCCTACAGCTAGCAAGGTAAACAACATGTTTGCTATCACAGGTGCCAGAAACTTTAAAAATATAATTTCTACCCTGGTCAGGGTGAGTAAGGGATGACCCACTATCTATATAGCTACACCAATTGCAATTCCCACACTGTTGAGTGCCAGTGCAAACACTTTGTAACCTGCCCTCCTTCGGATAGCAAAGTCTCCTTTTAATAGATCTGTCATTTCTAAAACTGATCCTAGGAGTATCATCAATTATACCTGATACTTCACTGTCCGTCAATAACACCTGCCAGTGTTTCCTAATAATATTAATATACCTATCCACATCAGAAGTGTATTTCAGACAGACTCTCAGATTAGCCTGAGTGGAGATTTTTTCTGAACTTTCGAAAGGTTGTCTCTTCATAGAGAAATAAGGTCTAGCTCTATCACTCCGTTTACGCGTAGCTCTAGGTACTTGTTCAGACAAGGTCCTATCATCATACCCTCTTTCTTTCAAGAAGCTTTTAACTCTATCCACTTCACTTTCAAAATCTTCTTCCCTCACATTTAATCTTGAAGCTCTCATGACCTGATTTGCCACCAAATTTCTAAATATATGGGGGGGATGCGCACTGTCATGATGTAAAAGATGGTTAACATGACAACTCTTCCTGTACTGTTTGGTATATACATTCCCTTCCGGGTCTCAGTACTGCTACATCTAAAAAATCGAAACCTTCATAAGATATCTTATGTGTGAATTGCAAATTATCTGTAGACTTGTTAACATGCAACAAAAATCTGGACAAACACTCCTCATCTCCCTCCCACGAAATAAAAACATAGTCTACAAATCTACGATAAAACAAAACATGCTCACCAAAAGGACCCTTAAAGATATAATGCTCCTCCCAAACTGCCATGACTGCATTGGCGTAGCTATTGGCACAGGAAGTGCCCATAGCTACGCCATTGCACTGTCTGAACATCTGGTTACCAAACAAAAATATATTATGTTCAAGCACCATTCTCAATAAATTTACCAATAAAGTGACTATCTCATTACTATACTGTGTATAGCTCTCTAAAAATTGTTGAACAGCTGTCACAGCCATGTCATTGGGTATCACAGTAAATAGAGAAACTACATCTAAAGTAATGAAAGAAGCCTGACAATCAGTGTGTGTGGCTAAAAAATCATACAAATCTGCAAGAAAATGCTCAGTGTCCCTGAGTACATGTTGTATCTTATTCAGGATAGGTCTGAGATGCTTCTCTATAAATATAGAAATAGATTCAGTGCACCACCCGCTACCTGAGACGATAGGTCTCATCATAGGTGGATCCAGGGTGGATTTATGCACCTTAGGTAAACCTTGTAACACCGGTATAAGTGGTTTCATAGTAAGAAAATACTCAAATAATTTCTTATCTATCAATTGTTGTTCAAAAAAGTGCCTCACACCATTCGCTACTTCATCTATATGTGCAGCAACCTGCGTCAAGTTTAATTCTTCATAAAACAACCTGTCCCCCAGACTCTCTAGCATCCAGCCTCATACCAGTCTCTGTCAAGTACTACAATAAGCCCACCTTTATCTGCGGGTCTAAAAACAAGCCGTCGATCATTCTCCAACTCCCTCAAGGCTATATTCTCCTGCCTGGTTAGATTGAATCTCCTCTTCCTGGATTGTATATCAGGACTCATACATGTATCATAAATATCCCTTCTACATAATTTCTCAAATGCATTAATTATCGAATTATTATTAGGGATAAAAGAACTTGGTTTCGAAAACATGTTCAGTCGCTTCTCTATATCACTATTCTTATACATTAATTTTAAAGTCAAATTTCTAGTAAAAGTCTTAATATCCATGATCACATCTGCAAAACATGAATAGCTGGTGGGTATGAACGAAAGACCTTTCTTCAATACTGCCAGTGGATAGTCATTCAAAAAAATACTTGATAAATTCAAAACTAATCCTTCTTCGCATTTGAGAACGTTCTTGAAAGAAAGAGGGTATGATGATAGGACCTTGTCTGAACAAGTACCTAGAGCTACGTGTAAACGGAATGATAGAGCTAGACCTTATTTCTCTATGAAGAGACAACCTTTCAAAAGTTCAGAAAAGATCTCCACTCAAGCTAATCTGAGAGTCTCTCTGAAATACACTTCTGATGTGGATAGGTATATTAATATTATTAGGAAACACTGGCAGGTGTTACTGACGGACAGTGAAGTATCAGGTATAATTGATGATACTCCTAGGATCAGTTTTAGAAATGACAGATCTATTAAATGGAGACTTTGCTATCCGAAGGAGGACAGGTTACAAAGTGTTTGCACTGGCACTCAACAGTGTGGGAATTGCAATTGGTGTAGCTATATAGATAGTGGGTCATCCTTTACACACCCTGACCAAGGTAAAATTATATTTTTAAAGTTTCTGGCACCTGTGATAGCAAACATGTTGTTTACCTTGCTAGCTGTAGGACCTGTGCCAAATTTTATGTTGGTAAGAAGGATAGGCATCTTAGGGATCGGATTAGGGAGCATGTTTATAACATCAGGAAACTCAGTACAACTAATGCACTTTCTAAACATGTATCTAGTACAGATGTATCTAATGCCTTTGGTTTTAGAGTGATTGGGTTGCTGTATGAGAGTATTAGACAGGGTGATATGTATAATAGGACTGAGAATCTAGAAGCTATCTGGATTACCAGGTTGAGAAGTACAGAAGGGCATGGTCTTAATGAATGCATTCCCCTAAAACCTAGGTTGAAAATGAGGCCACTAAAAAGATGATTTTAAAGTGTTTATTTGTTTTTTAATATTTAATGTATATTAAATGATGTTTATATTTGTATTTATGTTTACTGTTTAGGTTTTATTTATGTGTGTATATTTTTATACGTATTTCTTATATACATGTTAAAAAAAATTTTAAGCAGGAAGTTGATTGTTTTGCATCATGTGATCTGTACTGTGTATATATAGGTGTGTCTCATTACTGCTTGATGTACACCTGAGGAAGCTCATTTTGTAAAAGCGCTTGTGTTTTTGCACTAGTAAAGGCCTTGTTGGAATTTTGCAGCTGTCAGTGTCTCTTTTTCTGTGGTTTTTGCATTTATGGTTTGGATAGTGTTGTCAAATTTTGTAAAGGTAACTGCTATAGCAGAATGTTGGTATACATGGCTATGTGTACCCACTGTTCATCATTTTACATAGGAAAAACCGAGAGAGCACTAAAAGATAGAATATATGAACATTATTATGACATAAGAATTAAAACAGATGCTAGTGCCCTATACAAACACTCCGTTTCCTGTCCATCTTTTAGTAGTTTTAAATTCGGCATTATTGATTTGGTTAAAAACAACAATAGGGGGGGGTGATTTAAAGAATTTATTATTAAATAGGGAACTAAGATGGCAATTGAGACTTAAGGCCAACTACCCCCCAGGTTTTAATGAGTACATTAGTATTAAGCCCACACTTGTCGAGAAAGCAGCTAAAGTTTAATACATTTGTCATAACATATTTTGTACATTTCTTGTATCCTTTAACAATATTATGTGTTATTCTATCATAGATTCTTTATAATAATGTTTTACAAATCTATCATTAATTTATTGCATGTGAGTTTTTAATATTTTTAAAGGGAGAAATATTATTTGTCCATTTTTATTCAAAATACATACACAATGTATGACTGATATACAAGAGAAAAAAAAATATATATATATATTTTTTTAGTATTGTATTATATTATATTGTATATAAAGCTTATGGTATAAAATGATATTTATATGTATTCTAGAGTAAGATTAGGTGATACTATTGTTTTAAAAAAGTTTTTTATAAAGTGAATAATTGAATAATTAATTAATTAAGGTCTTTAAGACATTATATATAGTGGATGTAGCACTGTTTTAGTTGTATCTGATGAAGTCTCATTGTAAGATGAAAGCGCTTATATTTGGTGGTTGTCATTAATAAATTTTGTGAGCAAATCATCCTACGTGCAGTTGGGAATCTATTTTTACTTTATTTAGTTGGATGCGACTGTTTTACTGTGATTTTGGCTTTGCTAAGACGACAATGTACTGCAATGGACATAGTGGATTTTTTTTTAGATTTACTGTAATTCCTAACCTGGCGCACAAGGACAGAGTCTCATCCCTGGCTCGAATTAGTTGATGCTTGGTGGTAGCAGTGAGGAGCCAGTCGTCTAAGTACGGAAACACCTGGAATCCCTGACGTCCCAGGTGAGCTGTGACCACCGCCATACATTTGGTGAACACTCTGGGGGGCTGTAGTGAGGCCAAAGGGCAGTGTTCAAAATTGAAAATGACTTGCTCCCAGCCGAAAGCGGAGATGTCTTCTGGAGCACCTGTCGATTCTGATATGTTAGTACACATCCTGAAGATCTATGGAGCACATCCAATTGTCTTTTCCGATAAATGGAAAAATTGACTGTAGAGTGATCATACGAATCTTCAGTTTATTTACAGACTTGTTTAACTTGCTAAGATCTAGAATTGATATCCAGTCTCTGGTCTTTTTTGGAACTAAAAAGTATTGTAAGTTCTGGATCCTATTTGCTCTGTGGGGACTTCTTGGATGACTCTTTTTTGAAGCAACGAGATAACCTCTAATGTTGCACTGTCTATTTGATTGGGTGGTACATCTGGTAAAGACCAATTTGTAGGGGGATTGGAAACAAAAGGAATGAGGTAACCTCTGGAAATTATATTTTGTACCCATCGATCTTGGGAAATTTGTAGCCAGGCTCCTGGGTACAGTGAGAGACGACCCCTGACAGCCTCCACAGACGGACAGTTGGGCAACCCTTCAGGGGCGACGAAAGGGTCGATCAGAGAAAGCCTCTCTATCACCCTGGAGTTGTGGACCTCCTCTGCCACGAGGGCGACGCCTTCCATTATAACCTCCCCCTCTGCCTCCAGGGGAGGATTGACCTTGTGCTTGAGAGAAACCTTTTTGGGATTTACGGAACCACATTTTCCCTCCTATCTGACCCTTGGGATAGTGTCTGAAAGGAAGGAAGAAACGGACTCTGACAGCAGATAAGGTTTTCCCTTCCTGCTCGCACCTGGTCAAAGTCTCTTTTACCTGATGTCCAAAAAGAGTTAAACCATCAAAGGGGCTGTTGGTAAAGGAAGACTTGAAGAATTCCATAAAATTGCATAGACGCATCTAGGAATGTCTCCTAAGAGAGATCCCTGCTGTGGCTGCCCTGCTCGCTCAATCAGCTGCATAGGAAATCAGCCTTATGGAGGAGTTGGTGAGAGAGGTAAGGGTGGAGAGCTGCGAAGATACCTTGTCAGCGGATCCCAAAGCTACTGAACCCTGAAGGGTATCTCCCAACTCCTTTAGGAGATCCCTTTGAAGCCTAGTAAAATGGGACAGGTAATTCGGTGATCGCAAGGTAAAGGCAGCTGAAGAAAAGGTACACTTTCCATACCTATCCATCGTCCTAGACTCTATTAGGAGGATGGATATTTGAGGATGTCTCGATAACTCCTTCTTTGTGGCTGCTGCTACCACCATAGCATCCACATGTACTCCCTTGGTTAGAAATGTTTCGTCTTCTGGAGCAGTAATAAATTTATTCGGCCTCCTCGGGACAAGCTCCACTGTGTCCGGAGAGGTCCAAGCTTTCCAAGATATGACCCCTAACAGTTGGTCATTTGGCGGTGTCACCCAGGAGGTGGAAGGTCAAGAACCAAAAGCCTCAAGGTACACCGATTCGTCCACAGTAGGGTTAAAAATCTTCCAATCACCCATCTGTCTAAGGATTTCAAGGATGTCTGCAGAACAAACATCCTCAGAGGGAGATCTTGGGGACCCTTCTGACTCATCCAAATCAGTGTCAGAAGCAACAGACTCAGGTGTGTCAATATGCCTCCTCTTACAAACTCTCTTCCAAGGGATCTCTCCAGTGGGGTAATCTGGAGTGGTCTCCAATGGGGGCTCCTTGGGGCTCTGGTTCCCTACATTTATGGGCAGGCAGGGGAGAAGAGGCTGCTACTGGCTGCTGGAGGGATGTCTGGTCCAATGGCAGGGCTTTAGCACTAGACAAAGCTATCTCTATTGCATCGAAAGCCTTACCACCCCACTCTGAAGAAGATCTCCACTCAGAGGAAACAGGAGGTAGACTCCGAGCAGGAGGGGCAGGCTCTGACACATATGTGGGAGCCAAGCTCACACGAGCTGAAGCAACGAGAGGGAGGGTCAGAACTGAAGAAAAATCGGGGTGGCTATCTCTCTTGGAATCATCCGAAGAGTGTCGGCTCCCAGACCCCTCGGCTCCAGACTAAGCCGATGAAGTTAAGAGTTATCGATTCCGAGGAAGCAGGAAGAGTTCTCGGAATCAAGGGTTCCAGCACTAAATGACCCAAAACATTAGACTCAGAGAGCAAAGCAGTCAGAGGAAGAACAGTAGACTGAAGATGGGACAGATCTGAAGCCTTTGGGTCCTGAGGAGCTAAAAGTTTTGCCAGCACCGAGTCACAGAGCAGTCTCTTCACCACCTGCTCTAGATCCTCATCAGATAGTATTCTGGAGGAATGGGTGGAGATAGGTGGAGATCTCCTCCTTTCCAAAATCGGAGATCTTAAAGTTGGTGAAACTGGTTCCAAGATTGGCGAGTGTCTTGACAGAGAAGATTGTCTCGGAACCTATGAAACAGACGGCACTGAGACCGAAGCTGCAGAATCGGAGCCAGAACTCTTCGGCTCCGTCGATTTTGATTTTTTTGTCGGTTCAGAAGCAGGAACCGATGGTGATTTCCATTTATGACTTTTAGGAACTGTCTAACCTTGTTCCAGCTGTTCCTGGAAGGAACTTATCATAAGACCCTTATTGATAAGTTCTTTCTTTCAAAGAACCTGGCGCAGAATGCATGACAGAAAGTACAGGGTTCTTGTAAAGGAGGCTCTCCAATACAGTACACACAACTGGTGTGACTGTCAGTCAATGACATTGTCTGAGAACATTTATCACACTTTTTAAAGCCAGAAGGGCGGTGTTCTTTGTGTTCTCTATCTTTGTTCTTAGACATATTGGTTTTCAAGAGAAGGAGAAAATTAACACACAGAAAAAGGCCCTCTAATTTAAATGGGCAACTACAGCCTTTAACTTAAATGAGCCATACAATCCTTAAAGAAAGGGATAGGGGAAGCGAGCACTCACGCAATCACTCTAAATAATAGGGTAAAACTATTAATAAAGATGAAGAGATAAAGTCAAAAATATCAAAACTTTTCACTTAGTCAAAAGCCAGTAAAGAAGACAACCTTGAAGCTTTTGCGGCAAACGAGATCTGGGGAATTGCCATGGTGCACCATGGGATAGGGGGTAGCCTTGAGCCAGTAAAAGCTCTCGAGCTTTAGTATTGGCCGAGTCGGAGCCCCCATCCAGCAAGAATTATGGCAAGATAGGCCTACATAACATCAATTGTTCAGATTTCCTCAATTCTTTGGTTTTGTGAAGGTACGAACATCCAACAGATTTAACATACATACTCCTCTGGTTGAGGAATTTGGAAAAAGACTGGAAGGTTAATAACTTGATTAATATTGCATTCTGACACCACCTTGGGTAGAAAGGAAGGACTGGTCCGTAAAGATAGCCTATCATCAAAAATCAAATAAGGAGGTTTAGACAGAGCCTGAACTTCAGAAACTTTTGGCAGAAGTAATAGCAACTAGGAAAACAGTTTTCCAGGTAAAAAAAAGTAATGCACTCATCATTACATTCCGTCTGTATTGCCGATCTTTTTCATCTCTTCTCACAGATGGGTTACGGATCCAACTCGGCCGTTACCAAGCTCATGGCAACCAAAGAAGCTCTTCGACACTTCCCCTTACCCACAATGCATCTCTCCCTGTATTCTCAGTTCTTGTTTGCCTTAACACCCAGTAGCAATAAATTTAGCAATAAAGAGTAAAATGTGACAGGTGATAGAAGAGGCCATTTTTGCTGAAACAATGATAAAAACACCTGTCCTGACTGTAAAAACTACTCATTCAACTAGGGGGGCAGGGGGATGGAAGGAGGGAATGTGAGGAGAGATGAAAAAAATCAACAATACAGACAGAAAGTACAGTTGTGTACACTTACCATAAATGTAGATGTTCGAGTGTATTCACTGTTGCAGTCATCGCATTTGGGTTATCTCCTTGCAGTAGCCCTCAGTCAGCCTGATTAACAAAGTCTTGGGTCCTGCATCAGTTGCTGTCCCTTCTTCCATGACATCAGGTGTATAAAACATGCAGCCAACACCATTACATCAGTTTTTCTTGCCCTGGATGTCAGATGCCCTCCTAATGGCAAGCAATTAATTCTATAAACATACAAGGTTATACCTCCAACAAAAAAGCAAATACACCAAAAAGCTTTTGAGCATAGCACAGGAGAGTAGAGGTATAGCCAAAAGAAGGAAGGGGGCTGGAGGGAGGGTAAACATGACTGAAACAGTGAATACACTCGAACATCTACATTTATGGTAAGTGTACACAACTGTACTATGTTCTTCATGTTTCACTGTTGCAGTCATCACATTTGGGTAGATTCCCAAAGCTAAGGATGGGCGGAGGAATTTAGATGGCATTAGGACCAGCTAGAAGGCCCTGCAAGACTGCAGTGGCAAAGCCAGCTCTGGAGTTAGAGAAAACTGGCAGATGGTAATGCTTGGTGAAAGTATGTACAGAAAGTACAGTTTTGTACCTACCATAAATGTAGATGTTCGAAGATCCACATTGCTGCAGTCCTTACATATGGGTAGTCCGCTGTCCTCGGTCAGCCCGAATACCAAAGTATTAGGCTGACGTCGGTCAAGGCGCTTTAGACTGACATCAGAACGTCAGGGTACAAAAGCGCATGACCGACGTCATATCCTCAGTCTTTTCTTGCCCCAGATGTCAGAAGGCCCTAACAAGAAAGGCCAAAGCCAAAAAACAACCAACCACCCCTGCACTAACCACATTTACAATATGTACAACCCAAACCACACCACCACCTCTAACTACAGAGGGGAAGGAGGGAGGGTAAATTGGACTGCAGCAATGTGGATCTTCGAACATCTACATTTATGGTAGGTACAAAACTGTACTATGTTCTTCATCTCACATTGCTGCAGTCCTTACATATGGGTAGAATCCCAAAGCAGAGGTAAGGGAGGATGGCCAAACTAAAAAGCATTAGGGGCTGCCAAAATGCCCTGTAAAATTGCAGTGGCAAATCCAGCCCTAGATTTAGAGTAAAGTGGAAGGTGGTAATGCTTAGAGAAAGTATGCACTGAACTCCAAGTAGCTGCTTCCAAAATATCTTTAGTAGCCACCCCCCTTAAAAAAGCTGTAGAAGTGGCAGTAGCCCTAGTGGAATGAGGTCTAATCCCAGCTGGAATCTCCTTACCATGATGGGAATAACAGAAAGAAATACAAAAACCAATCCACTTAGAAATAGTTTGTTTTGAAACTGGTTTGCCCTGAGAACCCAAAGCAAAAGAAACAAACAACTGCTGAGACTGCCTGAACCCTTTAGTTCTGCTCAAATAATATCGCAACTGTCTGTGTATATCCAAAGTGTGCAAAATCCTCTCCCCTTTATTTTGGGGGTTTGCATAAAAAGTAGGCAAATGAATAGTTTGGTTTAAAGCCACACTAGAAACCACTTTAGGCATAAAAGAAGGGTTAGTACGCAAAGACACCCTATCCTTGTGGAAAATTAAGAAAGGCTCAACCGCCATAAGGGCCTGTAATTCAGAAACCCTTCTGCAGAGGTAATGGCCAACAAAAAGCAGTCTTCCATGATAAATATTTCAACTCTGCAGTTGCTGCAGGCTCAAAAGGTTGTAGAGTGAGTTTCTCCAACACAAAATTGAGATCCCAAGCAGGAGTAGGAGCTCTCTGGGGTCTTATATTCTTTGCCCCGCTAAGGAATTGCTTAAACAAAGGATGAGAAAATAATGGTGGGTCACAGTCATAGTGAGCAGAAATTGCTGCAGCATGAACCTTTATAGAGGAGAAGGACAAACCTTTGTCTAATAACTCAGTAAGGTATTGAAGAGCAACACTTAAATTAGGTTTAGAAACATCAAAGTCCTTTGCTGTACTCCAAAATAAAAATCTCCTCCATTTATCTGCGTAAACTTTCCTTGTACTAGGCCTTCTGGCCTCCAAAATAACATTCAAAACTTGTTGTGGAAGCGGAGACCCTCCAGGGTTTAAAACAGAATATGCCAAGCTGTTAGATGTGGAGAGTGAAGTTTGACATTGAGTAAATGACTGTTCTCCTGAGACAGCAGGTGAGGAATCGAAGGCAACGGCCATGGAGGCTTCCGTACCAGACTCCTCAGTAATGGGTACCAGTGCTGTCGAGGCCAATCCGGAGCTATTAAAATCATGTTTGGCTTGTCCTGTCTGACCTTCAGGAGTACCGTTGGGAGGAGAGGCAGAGGTGGAAAGGCATACACGTGAAGATTGCTCCAATTGAATGAGAGAGCATCCACTTTCCAAGCTGTGGGATGAAACCTTTTTGTGCAAAACTTTGGCAGCTGGTAATTTAGTGGAGAAGCGAACAGATCTATGTCTGGAGTTCCCCATAACACTGTCAATTTCTGAAATACATGAGGATCCAATTTCCACTCGTGGGGATCCATAATTTGTCTGCTCAACACATCTGCTAAGGAGTTCTGTGCTCCTGGCAGAAACCTTGCCTGAAGATTTAGCTGTAAACTGAGAGCAGTCTCCCACAAAATCATTGCTTGTCTGCATAGAGGATATGAATGCGTCCCCCCTTGCTTGTTGATGTACCACATGACAGTTGTGTTGTCTGTTTGAATCAACACCTGCCCTGGAAGAAGTAAATCCTTGAAAGCTATCAATGCAAATTGGACTGCTAACATCTCCTTCAAGTTGATATGTAAATGTTGAAGTCTGGCAGGCCACGTGTCTTGTACCCATTTTCCATTTAGATGAGCTCCCCAAGCTTTGTCTGAGGCATCTGTCGTTAGAATCTGACTCGCCTCTGGTCGGGGCACAGAGAGTCCCTTGTTTAGGTGACATTCCTGAGCCCACCACAAAAATTCCTTTTGAATGCAAGGTATTATCTGAATGACAGTGTCCATATCTTGGCAGTGCTGAGTCCATACATTTTTGAGATACCATTGTAGCTTCCTCATATGCAGTTTGGCATTGGGAAGTACCAGAATACAAGATGCCATGAACCCCAAGGCTTGAAGGACTGTCCTTGCAGTCAGCCTGGACTGACGAGACAATTGGTGAAAGTAAAGAGAAAGATTCTTTTGTTTGTCCGGGGTCAAAAAGGCCATCTGGGATGCTGTATTCAGTCTCACACCCAGAAAGCACATGTCCTGAGAGGGTACTAGACTGGACTTTATTTCGTTCACAGAATACCCCAGGCATCTTAACACTGCCATCACATACTGTAAATGATGAAGAAGTTCGTCCTTTCCTTGAGCCAGAATCAGGCAATCGTCCAAATAAGGATAGATTTGTATTCCTCTTAGCCTGAAGAAAGCTACCACTGGAGCCAGAACCTTCGTGAACACTCTGGGCGCAGTAGATAAGCCAAAGGGCAATGCAGAGAACTGATAATGAAAAGTCCCAGCTCGAAAACGCAGATACTTCCTGCAACTGAGCCTGATAGGAACATGAAGATAAGCCTCCTTGAGATCCAGAGTCACCATCCAGTGATCTTTGCCCAGCAGAGGTAAAAGCTGATGTAACGTCAACATTTTGAACTTGGGAATGTCCAGATATGTGTTGAGGATAGATAAATCCAAAATTGGTCTCCACGTGTTCCCTTTCTTTGGTACTAGAAAAAGGCGAGAATAAAATCCTAGGCCCACTTCTGGCAGAGGGACCGGTTGTATGGCCCCTAATTGAAGTAGTAGAGAAATTTGTTTGTGAGCCTCTAGTCTTTGCTGCGGAGGAACGTCTGGCATGCCTTTGAAAGGAGGCAAGGTATGGAAATAAAACTTGTAACCTTGGTGTATGATATCCAATACCCATTTGTCTTGGGTAATCAAAATCCAATTTTCCTTGAAGAGTGCCAACCTTCCTCCCAAAGGTGCTGCCAGGCAAGAAGGATCTGGCAGCTGAAAAAGTAGGTCATTGGGCCTATTTACGAAAGGACTGGCCCCTGCCCTCACCCGAAGATTGTGCAGGTGAACTCCCTGTTCTAGGTCTGAAAGATCTCTGAGCTCTGCCCCTACCACGTCTAGATCTACCCCTAGACTGAGAATCATAAGAAGGATACGTCCACCCCTTAGCAGGCCAATTCCTACTAAACTTCGGAGGCTGGACTTGCAAAAAATCTTTAACAGCCTGCATAGACTTAGCCTTGTCTTCCATTTTCTTCAAGACTGACTCCACAGGTGAACCAAACAACACATCAGACTGCAAAGGAGCATCCAAAATCCTTGTCTTAACATGGTCAGATAAATTCTGATCCTTCAGCCAGGCGTGCCTGCGAAGAACTGAACCAGTGGCAGCCACCCTAGACGAGGCCTGCACAGCATCAAAACCACATTGTAATGAATGCTTACCCACCTGTTCAGAGACATGCACCAAATCTTGTAATTCTTTACACTCAATGCCTTCCGCCAGAGCATCCACCTTAGACTTCAATTGAGAAAGAAGAAAGTTTTGATATTTCAACATATGAAACTGGCAATTCAAAGCCCTCATAGCTAAGGTAGAAGATGTATAGACCTTCTTTCCCCATCTATCCAAAGCTCTGGCCTCTTTATCTAGAGGAACCAGATTTTTTACAACAGAGGCCTTGACACCCTTAGGTCCCTGACTAATAGTTTCTGGGTCCGCCCTAGGACTCTTATAAAGATATTTATGAGCCTCAGGCACCCTGTAATACCTATCCGGTTTAACAGGCGCAGGAGGCAGAGAATCAGGATTAAGTGAAGCCTCTGAAAACACATCTTCCACAACATCCAGAACAGGGGGTATAGCCAAGGGCCTGTGTTGGGGTAAAAGCAAAAATTCCCTAAGCCTTTTCCGAGAATCAGAGAAGTCCTGGCCTTCCCACTTAAAATGTTCCCTCATAGAATGAAGTGTCTCTGAAAAAGAAAAATCCTCTGGAGGAGAAGCAGGAGGAGTGGAATCATCTGCATCAGAATCAGAATAAGGAGAGTACTCCTGCAAGTCTTCAGCCGAAGACTCTGAAACATCCGAAGCCTGCTCAAAACTTCCCAATTCTGGCTCCACCCTAGGCCTCTTATCAGGAGGGGGCAAAGAACCTCTAATCAGAGTAATCAAATCTTCTGCCATTTTAAGCATGTGCTTCTTAGGCACAGACCCTGCTGAACTAGGAGTGACACCAACAGAAGCTAAACCTGGCCTGCCTCTGGGAGAAGCTTTGGAAACAGAAGGAGAGGGCCTAACCACCCTAGGAAGGGAGGGGAGTACAGTAACCTGAGAAGCCCCTTCAGCCTGACCTGCCTCTTGAGAGGCCATATCCTGCAAAATCAAAGTCTCCCCCTGAGACTCCAAAGCAGTCTCCGTCGGAACCACCGGTTCCACTGAAGCCTCTAAAGAACCGGCGTCCGGAATGGACGACTCATCTTGCCTGGGTTTAACTGTTTTGTCTTTGCGCTTCTTCGAAGAAGCGGGCGCCGGAGAGTCCGACGGCATATTATAATTGCACCGCTTACCGAAGACCAGCCTAGCACAATCTAACCTTCGCTTAATAGTGCGCTTATTGAACCTAGCACAAAAGCGACACCCAACAACGTCGTGCTCAGGCCCCAAACAAGGAATGCACAAAGAATGATAATCCCTATGCGGTATCTGTTTCCCACAAGAAATACAGTTATTCACTTTTTCTGACATCCGTAATACACTGAGGCAAGAAAAACAAAATATTCCCAACGGGTACTTAGCCAACTTGGATTCGGTCTGAAACTCCGAACTCGAAAAATTTCAGAACGCCGAACGGCACTTGCAACGCTGCTTCTGCATCGGACCATGCGGCAAAAAAGACTGAGGATATGACGTCGGTCATGCGCTTTTGTACCCTGACGTTCTGATGTCAGTCTAAAGCGCCTTGACCGACGTCAGCCTAATACTTTGGTATTCGGGCCGACCGAGGACAGCGGACTACCCATATGTAAGGACTGCAGCAATGTGAGATGAAGAAAATCTCCAGGTAGCAGCTTCTAGGATGTCCCTGGTATGGACGCCTCTGAGAAAGGCTGTAGAGGTAAATGCAGCCCTGGTTGAGTGGGGTCTGATCCTCTGTGGGATAGGTTTTCCATAGTGCTTGTAGCAGAAATGAATGCAATGGCCTATCCATTTGGAAACGGTTTGCTTTAAAATAGCCTTCCCCCTCTGCCCCTGCAGCAAATGCCACCAGCAGTTGGTCAGATTTCTTTTGAGATTTAGTCCTGTACAAGTAGACTCCAAGTTGTCTGTGCACGTCTAAGGAGTGCAGTATCCGTTCCCCTTTGTTCTGTGGATTAGGAAAGAAGGTTGGCAAATGAATGGATTGAATAAGGGCCACACTGGATACCACCTTGGGCATGAAGGAGGGAATGGTCCTGAGGGACACCCTGTCCGCATGAAAGATGATAAAAGGCTCCACTGCCATGAGGGCCTGTAATTCAGATACCCTTCTTGCTGAAGTGATTGCTAAAAGGAAAGTTGTTTTCCAAGAGAGGAATTTTAAATCCATAGTGGCAGCTGGCTCGAAAGGAGGAAGAGTGAGCTTTTCCAATACAAAGTTAAGGTCCCAGGCTGGAGATGGGGGTCTCCTGGGTGGTTGTAGATTTTTGGCCCCTCTGAGGAACTGCTTAAGCAGTGGATGAGAGAAGAGTTGAGGTTCTGTGTTATAATGAGCTGAAATGGCTGAGGTGTGAATTTTGATGGAGGAGAAAGACAGGCCCTTGTGAATCATCTCAGTTAAGTATTGCAAAATCTGAGGTAAATTGGGCACTGCTGTGCTCATCCCTTGAGATTGGTTCCAGGCACAGAATCTTTTCCATTTTTCAGCATAAGATTTTCTAGTACTAGGCCTCCTTGCCTCTAAAATATCCATTACCGGTTTACTGTGGGATTGTAAAAGAGAGATTAGGTAATTAGACAGGCTGCTAGGTTCAGTGTATGAAGCTGAGGGTGCAGAATATGGTTCTTCTGCTGAAACAATAGGGTAGGAGTCCGAGGCAGGTGCCATGGGGCCAACAGTGACACACTGTGCAAGAAGGGGTACCAGTGTTAGCGTGGCCAGTCTGCTACAATCAAAATCGTCCTTGGTTTGTTTTGTTTGATCTTTAGTAATACTTTGGAGAACAGAGGCAGAGGACGAAAGGCATAAACTGATCCACTTTCCAAGCTTGTTTGTGGGGAATCCTTGTGCAAAATTTGTCCAACTGATAATTCTGGGGGGAGGCAAACAGGTCTATATCTGGGCTCCCCCATTTGTCTGTCAACATGTTGAAAATCTTTGGTTCCAGTTTCCACTCGTGTGGGTCCAGGAGGTTGCAGCTTAGTTGGTCTGCCAGTGTATTTACTTTTCCTGGCAGGAACTGAGCTTGTAGATGCACTTGGTAGCTCAGGGCTGTGTTCCACAATGCCATGGCTAGTCTGCAGAGGGGTAAGAATGGGTACCACCCCTACTTATGTACCAAATAACAGTGTTGTTGTCTATCTTTACCATTAATTGTCCAGGAAGAATGTAGTCCTTGAAGGCTGTTAGAGCATTCTGTACAGCTAACTTTTCTTTTTGACTGATATGCAAGTTCATTTGACTTTGGTTCCATTTGCCCTGAATGCAATTCCCTGCCAGGGGATCCCCCAATGCATAAGGTGATGCGTCTTTTGTTAGGGTTTGGGCGGCAGTGGGTGGTGTGAATGGTAGTCCCTTATTTTGGTGGCAGGCCTCTGTTCACCAAAAACTCTAGGTGTAGGCAAGGTATTATAGGAATCATTGCTTCTAGATCCTGGGAATGCTCACACCATAGGCTTTTTAGATACCAATGTAGTTTCCTCATAGGCAATCTTGCATGTGGAATTAGAAGAATGCAGGAGGCCATGAACCCCAAGGCTTGTAGTATTTGCCTTGCAGATAGTAGGGTTTTTGTGGCCACTTGCTTAAAGTAGGTTGTCAAATAAATTTGTTTCTCTGGAGTGAGGAAAGCCATCTGGGAAGTTGTATTCAAGCTTGCTCCCAGGAATATGACTTGTTGACAGGGTACCAGGTGTGATTTCTTTTCGTTTATGGTGTACCCCAGACAAGTTAGCACCCTTTGTACAAAGGCCAGATGATTCAAAAGTATGTCTTGGCTTTCTGCCTGAATTAAACAATCGTCCAGGTATGGGTATATTTGAATATTTCTTTGCCTGCAAAATGCAATGACTGGGGTTAGGCACTTTGTGAATACCCTGGGCACAGTAGATAAGCCAAAGGGCAGTGCAGAGAACTGGTAGTGATTGTAGCCTGCTTTGAAGCATAGGCATCTTCTGCAAGATTCCCTGATTGGGATGTGCAGGTATGCTTCCTTTAAATCGAGTGTTACCATCCAGGCATCTTTTCCTAGCATAGGAAGCAACTGGTGAAGAGTCAGCATCTTGAATTTTGGAATCACCAAAAAGGTGTTTAGAGTAGACAGGTCCAGAATAGAATCCCATGAATTGTCTTTTCTGGGTACCAGGAAAAGTCTTGCGTAGAAACCTTGTCCTTTTCCCTCTTCTGGTACAGTCTGAATAGCCTTTATGTTTAAAAGAGAGAACATTTGCTTTTGAGCCTCTGCCCACTGATTTGGGGGTAGATCTGGCCAATCTTTTGGCATTGGTAATGTGTGGAAGTGAAATCTGTATCCTTGGGACACTACATTTAAAACCCATTTGTCCTCGGTAACGAGTTCCCAGTTTTTGGCCTGCAGACCAATCTTTCCCCCTAAAAGAGCATTCAGTTGAGAAGTGCTTGAAAGTTTTAAAATCAAGTCATTGAGACAGTTTTCCATAGGGGGAGTCTTAGTACTTCCAGATTTGGAAGCGGAAGCCCCCACTGCTTAGTCTTGTGTGTACCCTGGGACTGAAACCTGGGGTTTCTGCTGTGTCTGGGTTTGGATTGAGAAGGCCTGGAAGGAGCTGGAAAGGACAAATTCTTAGAGGGCCAATGCCTACTAAATCTTGGAGGCTGAACTTGTAAGAAATCTTTCACAGTCAGCATAGATTTAGCTTCATCTTCCATCTTTTTAATAACTTCCTCAGCTTTGTTGCCAAACAGGTGGTCCTGATTTAAGGGCGCATCCAACAGTTTAGCTTTAAAGTACAGTTTTGTACCTACCATAAATGTAGATGTTTGAGTGTATACACTGCTGCAGTCATTACACTTGGGTTATCCTGCTGTCAGGCAGTTCCGGAGTCGGCCTGAGTTCCAAAGTATTGGTCCAGCGTCGGTTGCTGTCGCCTCCTCCCCAACGTCAGTGCGACAGGGATATACAAGATGCAGCTGACGCCATTTTCTTCAGTTTTTCTTGCCCCAGATGTCAGGTGTCCCCAAACAGGTAGGCAATTCAAATTGCTAATAAAACATACATAAGAAAAGCAAACAACAACTTTCAGCTACCAGCAAATACTCCCCATAGGTAGTAAAGGGTAGAAGACATAGGTACGTACCAGCAAGTAAGAGGGGAAGGAGGGAGGGTAACCTGGACTGCAGCAGTGTATGCACTCGAACATCTACATTTATGGTAGGTACAAAACTGTACTATGTTCATCGTGTTACACTGCTGCAGTCATTACACTTGGGTAGAATCCCAAAACTGAGGTAGGGTGGCTGGTTCTATAAGGCATTAGGGGTGGCTATAAGGCCCTGCAGCACTACAGTGGTGAGGCCAGCTCTGGATTTAGAGTATAGAGGCAGATGGTAATGCTATGTACAGAACTCCAAGATGCTGCTTCCAAAATATCCTTGGTAGGTACTCCTCAGAGGTAGGCAGTTGAAGTGGCTGTTGCCCTGGTGGAGTGAGATCTAATGCTGCTAGGTACAGGTTTCCCATGGTGTGTATAGCAGAAATGTATACAATGTCCTATCCATTCTGAAATAGTCTGTTTTGAAATGGCTTTTCCCTGTGCTCCTGCAGTATATGCTACCAATAATTGCTCAGATTTCCTGAAAGCTTTGGTTTTGTCCAAGTAGAAGCGTAACTGCCTGTGAATTTCCAAGGAATGCAGTAGTCTCTCCCCTTTATTCTGTGGTTTTGGATAAAAAGTTGGCAAATTAATAGTTTGGTTTAGAGCCACACTGGACACCACCTTTGGAATAAACGTAGGGTTAGTTCTTAAAGTCACCCTATCCTGGTGGAAAATGAGAAAAGGTTAAACTGCCAGGAGAAGAGCAGTTTTCCAAGAGATGTATTTTAATTGTGCTGTGTTAGCTGGCTCAAAAGGAGGTAAAGTTAATTTTTCCATAACAAAGTTGAGGTCCCAAGTTGGAGTAGGTGCCCTATGGGGCGGTCTTATGTTTTTAGCCCCTCTGAGGTACTGTCTTAGCAAAGGATTAGAGAAAATTGGTGGATCCGTGTTGTAATGAGCAGAGATGGCAGAGGCGTGGATCTTGATGGATGAGGAGAGACCTTTGTCCAGCATCTCAGTTAAATATTGTAGTATATGAGGAATGTTTGGGACATGAGGGTCAAGGCTGTGAGCTTGGTTCCAGGCACAGAATCTCTTCCATTTATCCGAATAGGCTTTCCTGGTACTAGGCCTTCTGGCCTCCAGAATGACATCCATAACAACTTTGGAGAGCGGCATTGCTTGCTTGACTAAGGAATCTTCCATGCAGCTAGGTTTAAGGTCTTTAGCTGGCTGTGTAGTATCTGACTGTTGTGCTGAGTCAGCAGATGTGGGATTTGAGGCAAAATCCAGGGTGGTGCTTGTGCTAAGTTCTTTAAGATTGGGTACCAGTGCTGGCGTGGCCAGTCTGGTGCAATCAGGATCATCTTTGCTTTTCTTGCCTGGCTTTTATGAGTACCTTTGGCAGGAGAGGTAGTGGTGGGAAAGCGTATACTTGTAGGTTTTTCCAGCTGAATGAGAGGGCATCCACTTTCCATGCTTGTGGATGGTAACTCCTTGTGCAGAATTTCTGTAGCTGGCAGTTCATTGGGGATGCAAACAGATCTATGTCCGGGCTCCACCATTTCTGTGTTATCATTCTGAATATTTGTGGATTCAATTCCCATTCATGGGGATCCATGATGTTTCTGCTTAAGTCGTCTGCCAGTGTGTTTTCCTCTCCTGGCAGGAATTGTGCTTGCAGATGAACTTGATAGTTTAGAGCTGTGTTCCACAAGGTCATGGCTTGCCTGCAGAGGGGGTAGGAGTGAGTGCCCCCTTGCTTATGTACCACATAACTGTAGTGTTGTCTGTCTTTAGTAGTAGTTGTCCTGGATGCAGCAGGTCCTTGAAAGCTATAAGGGCATTTTGTACAGCTAGCATCTCTTTTTGATTGATGTGAAGATGCCTTTGTTCTGTGGGCCACTTGTCCTGAATACAGTTGCTTGCCATGTGTGCTCCCCAGGCGTATTCCGATGCATCTGTTGTCAGTGTTTGCCTGGATGTGGGTTGAGTAAAAGGCTGTCCCTTGTTGAGGTGACAAGCTTGAGCCCACCATTGAAACTCCTGCTGAAGGCAAGGAATTAGTGGTATAACTGTTTCCAAACTTTGACAGTGTTAAGACCATGCATTCTTTAGGTACCATTGTAGTTTCCTCATATGTCGTCTGGAATTAGCAGCATGCAAGATGCCATGTAACCCAAGGCCTGCAGAATTTTTCTTGCAGGGAGTTGGGTCTTTGTTGCCATCAATTGAAAGTATTGAGTCAGTTGTCCTTGCTTGTCTGGCGTGAGATAAGCCATCTGGGCCGTTGTGTTCAAGCTGGAACCCAGGAATATTATCTCTTGTGAGGGCACTAGTTTTGATTTCTTTTCATTTACTGTGTACCCCAGGCAACTTAACTTTTTTTTACAAATGCCAGGTGCTTTAGAAGAATGCCCTTGTGCTCTGCTTGAATCAGGCAGTCGTCTAGGTACGGATAAATTTGAATTCCTTTCTGTCTGCAAAATGCAATTACTGGTGTCAGGCACTTTGTGAAGACCCTGGGTGCAGTAGATAAGCCAAAGGGCAGTGCAGAGAATCGATAGTGCATTGAACCAGCTATAAATCTGTGGTATCTTCTGCAGTTTTGTCTGATAGGGACATGCAGTTATGCCTCCTTGAGGTCCAATGTGACGAGCCAAGCTTTTTTGCCCAGCATGGGAAGAAGCTGCTGTAGTGTGAACATTTTGAATTTCGGAACATCCAGGTAAGTGTTTAGAGAAAGATCCAGAATGGGCCTCCAGGCTTTGTCCTTTCGGGGAACCGGAAAAAGTCTCGAGTAAAATCCTTGTCCTTGCTCCTGTGGTGGTACCTTTTGAATAGCTCTCATATCCATGAGTGCTGTACTTTGTTTTTGAGCCTCTGCCCATTGATTTGGTGGCAGATTTGGCATTCCTTTTAACCTTGGCAGAGTGTGAAAGTAGAACCTGTAACCTTGAGATACAATGTTGAGAACCCATTTGTCTTTGGTGATCATATGCCAATTGTGATAGAAACGTGCCAGTTTTCCTCCCAAGGGGGCTGCCAAGAGAGAGTTGTTGGGCAGCTGTAGTGGGAAGTCATTGGAGCTGCTTTTTATATGGTTGGGGCCTGTCTTCCTCTTCTTTCTGGCCTGATGCAACCCATTGTCGAGGCCTGTAAGGGCCTTGTGGTTGACCTCTACCTCTTGGACGTCTGTATCTGCCCCTTTGAGGTCTGTCTGTAACTGGAAAGGACCAATTCTTAGTTGGCCAATTTCTGCTAAATCTAGGAGGCTGAACCTGTAAGAAATCCTTCACCATTTGCATAGATTTTGCCTTATCCTCCATTTTCTTTAATACCTCTTCTGCCTTTACTCCAAATAACACATCCTGCTGCAAAGGTGCATCCAATAAATTTGCTTTAACATGATCTGGTAACGTATGTTCTTTTAACCAAGCATGTCTTCTAATGACAGAGCCTGTAACTGCTGCTCTACAGGAGGCCTCTAAAGAATCAAAACCACATTGCAAAGTATGTTTTCCCAACTGTTCAGCTGCATGCAATAAATCCTGCATTTCTTTAAAAGTAGGAGGATCTGAATCTGGAAGCATTTTTTGTTTCAACTGAGACAGTAAAAACTATTTTAGCATGTGAAACTGGCAATTTAAGGCTCTCATTGCTAAAGTTGCAGACATATACTTTCTTTCCCCATCTGTCTAATGCTCTGGAATCACTGTCAGAAGGAACTGGATTCTTGGCTGATGAGGTCTTAACCCCTTTGGGTCCCTGAGAAATAGTTTCAGGGTCAGCAACAGGGCTTTTGTACAGAAATTTGTGTGAGTCAGGGACTCTGTAGTATCTGTCAGGTTTAACTGGGGCTGGAGGTAAGGAATCAGGACTTAAGCTGGATTCAGTATACACATCATCCACAATATCTAACACAGGCGGAATAGCACGGGGACCATGTTGAGGTAATAAAAGGAAGTCTCTGAGCCTTTTCTTGGATTCTGAGTAATCCTGGCCTTCCCAATGGAAATGCTCCCTCATGGTATGCAAGGTTTCCCCAAAGGAGTAGCCCTCAGGTGAAGAGGCTGATGGAATTGACTCCTCAGCATCAGAATCCTCATAAGGGGGTAAAGAATATCCTAGGTCTGAGGATGAATCTGAAGAGATGGACACCTGGTCGGATGAGTCATAGTCTGCATCCTGTCTAGGCCTTTTATCAGGAGGGGGATGGGACCCCCTGATCAGAGTGATTAGGTCTTCGGCCATTTTGAGCATTTGTTTCTTAGGCATGGAGGCCTGTGCTGGAGAATGCTGTATTTGTTTCTTTGATTTTAAAG
This sequence comes from Protopterus annectens, assembly GCF_019279795.1. NCBI lineage: Eukaryota > Metazoa > Chordata > Ceratodontiformes > Protopteridae > Protopterus > Protopterus annectens. Next base: position 1,824,355,514 of record NC_056733.1, on the reverse strand, counting down.
CTGGTTTAGACTTAACTAGACTAACTTGTGCGTCCGAAGGCCCAGCCATCTCCACGTGGGTGTCAGAGGCGGCCTGTGGTTCTACAGAAGCGATCGTCAGGGGCTGCGAAGGCGCCTCGCTGAAAACTGGAAAACCGGCGACTGGCCTAGAAGAAGCTTCGTCATCAGTTTTGGGCCTCAGATGCCTATCCTTGTCTTTGCGCTTTTTATGTATTCCGGTTGTCGGAAGTTCTGATGGCATGGTGTAATTGAATTTTCTACCAAAATAATGTCGGGCAAAATCAAACTGACGTTTAATAGTGCGCTTGTTAAACCTAGCACAAAATTGATAACTAGTGACGTCGTGGTCTGGGCCTAGGCATGGGATACAATAAGAATGGAAATCCTTATGAGGTATTTGCTTCCCACAAGAAATACAGTTATTAACTTTTACTGACATCGGTCTGAGGCAAGAAAAAGTTTCCCCAACGGGGTACTTAGCTTTGCAGAAGACTTCGGTTCTGGTTTCGGAATGAAAATCTCAGGAGACGGCCGACCAGCACTTGCGAACTGCTTTTGCTTTGGGCACCGCGCGGCAAGACAGACTGAAGAAAATGGCATCGGCTGCATCTTATATACCCCTGTCGCACTGACGTCAGGGAGGAGGAGACAGCAACCGACGCCGGACCAAGACTTTGGAACTCAGGCCGACTGGGGAACCGCCTGACAGCAGGATAACCCAAGTGTAATGACTGCAGCAGTGTAACAAGATGAACATCATGATCAGGCAAAGATTGCTCCTTAAGCCAAGCATGCCTTCTGAGTACAGACCCAGTGGCAGCAGGCCTGCAAGAGGCCTCTAAAGAATCAAACCCACATTGCAAAGTATGTTTTCCAACCTGTTCAGCAGAATGCATTAAATCCTGTAATTCCTTATTTTTCAGCACAGTCAGGAATCAACATCATTTTCCGTTTAAGCAATCCAATAATATGTTGTTGATACTTTAACATATGAAACTGACAGTTTAAGGCCCTAATGGCCAAGGTTGCAGAAGTGTAAACCGTCTTACCCCATCTATCCAGCGCCCTGGAGTCTCTATCAGAAGAGGTTGGGTTTTGGGCAGCAGAAGCCTTAATGCCCTTGGGTCCCTGTGAAATAGTCTCGGGATCCGCAATAGGATGTTTAAAAAGGAACTTGTGAGAATCAGGAACCCTGTAATATCACAAAGAACAAAGGAGAAGTGCAAAAACAAGTAAATTCCAAAAACCAAGGTAGAAACAGCAAAAGGAGACCTCCAAAGAAATAGCGTATCCAAGTTTATTTATCCGCTTTCGTCAACAAGACTTCATCAGAATACAAAAGACAAAACATGGCAAGTTTAAATAGTTAAAAATAAATTAAAAACCAATCACATGTTCAATTAAAAAGTTACATTGGCAATTAATGTTTAAAGGAACCCTTGAAGTGTTCATACCAAATGAAAGGAAACACTGCCCTTGTCCTTATTAATCCTAAGTTTCCGATACTTCAAGTAACATTTTATATTAATAGTATCGTTAATACCAGGTGGACAATCAGATTTCAATCTGATCTGCCAGTTGGTTCAAGGGTTCCTTTAAACATTAATTGCCAATGTAACTTTTTAATTGAACATGTGATTGGTTTTTAATTTATTTTTAACTATTTAAACTTGCCATGTTTTGTCTTTTGTATTCTGATGAAGTCTTGTTGACGAAAGCGGATAAATAAACTTGGATACGCTATTTCTTTGGAGGTCTCCTTTTGCTGTTTCTACCTTGGTTTTTGGAACCCTGTAATATCTGTCGGGTTTTCTGGGAGCAGGAGGCAAAGAATCAGGGGCCAAACTAAATTCCAAAAAGGCATCATCAACATGTTTAGTACAGGAGGTATAGCTAAAGGCCTATGCTGAGGCAAGAGTAAGAAATCCCTAAGCCCCTTTTTCAATCAGAAAAATCCTGGCTTTCCCAGTGGAAATGCTCCCTTAGAGTGTGCAAGGTTTCACCAAAAGAAAAATCCTCTGGAGGGGAAGCAGACGGAATAGAGTCCTCTGCATCAGAATCCTCATAAGTAGATAAGGGTAAATCCAGATCATCAGAAGAATCAGAAAAATCAGAATCCTGGTCAGAAGATTTATAAACAATTTCAGTCTTAGGTCTCTTACAAGAGGGTGGTTGGCTTCCCATGATTAAAGTTATAAGATCTTCAGCCATTCTTATAATTTGTTTAGGCATAGACGCCTGAGCATGCGGCCTGGGCGTCAGTTTTCTAGGCATGGTTCGAGGTTTAGGCCTTAAAGAAGAAGGAGGCGTCGGTTTAATATGCAAGTCCATAGGCCTGAAACCACCCTCAGAAGCCGGTGCCTGCACAGCAGCTCCAGACCCATTCCAGGTAGAGACATCCACAGGTTCCACAGTTGAAGCATCTCGCAGCATACTGGACACCGAATGAGTCTCAGTAGAGGCCTGCCAATTAGAAGTAGCGGGTATCAGGGGCTGCGAAATCGCCTCACTGAGTACCCGCAAACTGGCGACTGGTTTAGGAGAAGCGTCGGCAGCTTTGTACCTAGGTGGCCTGTCTCTGTCTTTATCTTAGCGTTTTTTCGGAATTCTGGTAGTTGGATGGCTTACCGACGACATTTCTGGGTAACTGAACAAAGAACCAAAATACTTAGAGGTGAAAATATACCGACGACGGACAGTGTGTTGATTAAATAAGGCACAAAACTGACAGCAAGGTACGTCGTGGTCAGGGCCTAGGCTAGGAATACAGTACAAATGAAAATCTTTGTGAGGTATTTGCTTTCCACAAGAAATGCAATTATTAACTTTTACTGACATCGGTAAGGAGCAAGAAAAAGTTTCCCCAATGGGGTACTTAGCTTTAGTTGAAGACTTTGGTTCTGAAACTCAAAAATGACAATTTCAGGAGTCGGCCGACCGGCACTTGCGAACTGCTTCTGCTTTGGGCACCGCACGGCAATAAAGACTGATGTAATGGCGTCAGCTGCATGTTTTATACCCCTGACGACCTGATGTCATGGACGAAGGGACAGCAACTGACGCAGGACCCAAGACTTTGTTAATCAGGCCGAATGAGGGCTACTGCAAGCAGATAACCCAAATGTGATGACTGCAACAGTGAAACACGAAGAACATCTTTATGGTGAGTGCACAACTTCTTTATCTGATATTGTCAGTTTTTTCATCTCGTCCTCACAGATGGGACAGAATTCCCAGCTTCCTTCAAACACACCAAAAAAATAAGCAAATAAATGAAAAAACACAAAAATTAGCACCAGCACCTTACTTTATTCAGCAACACTGATCTGGCATCTGGGAAGTTCGCCTTCAACGATCAAATTGAAACAATTTCAGCTGATATTTATATTAAAGCAAACAGCCATTAAAAAGATCCAATAATTCAATCTACCAATTTTAACGTCAATTAATAAAATCTAAACACTTGAATGCATATCCATTTTTCAATTTATATATATTATATTTTATTATAATTTATATGTTCAAAACAGACTATCCATATAACATTAAATACTAATTATATTAATCAACAAGAACCAAAATAATTTACCTTTTAATTACTTAGTTCTTGATGTAAGCCTAAGGGCAACAATATCTGAAATTTAAATATCATCCTAATTTCCAGCTCTACCCATGGTGGTGGTGCTGCGGTAGTGTTGTCACCTCATAGTAAGACGCTGTCCGGTTCGATTCTCAGCTAGAGCGTCTTCTGCGTGGAGACATGCGTGAATGGGCGTACCTTCGTTGAAGATTGTGCATCAGGCCTGGCAAGCCGGTACGTAAAAATCAACTGCCAATCATTAGCTGACCGGAGTTCCACTGTGGCGACCCCTAACCGGGAAAAGCTGAAAGACACATACATTCTAATTTCCAGCTCTAACAGTTTACTAATACAGTCGCCCCCTCTAGGTAGAAAGGGTTTAGCAAGCACACAGAAAAATAAATCACGATCAAAACCACCATGAATTTCATACAAGAGTTTGGCTATAGGACGTAAATTATGATTTCTCACATCCCTAAGATGTTCAAGAATCTGAATCCTAACCATACGTTTGGTTGGCCCTATATTCCACCTGGTATTAGGACAACTACATCCAAGAATATACACAACTCCTGTTGACCTGCAGTTAAAAAAGTACTTAAGAGTTAAATAATTTCCCATTAATAAGGGAACCAGATAAATTATTCACTCTAGTACATATACTACAATGGCCACAAGGAAATGTCCCTAGTGGCAAATCCATGTTTGGCCCAACAACAAAATTATGTTTCAATAGTTCTTTCAGATTTTTTCCTTTGCCAAATGAAAAGGTAACATTTTTGGGAAACAGATGGCCTATATTATCATCTTCAGCAATAATATACCACAATCTTCTAATGATATTTACTACAATTTCAGTAAAAGATGAATATCTAGTAACATAGTATAACTTATTACTCCCATCAGTAAATTGTTCTTTTAACTATGTTACTATTGCTGTTTGCTTGCACTTTTTGTGTTTTTAACGTAGCACCCCCAAGCACACATTGCTTACAAGTCTTTCTTCATCATATCCTCTATTTTTTAACCTCATTTCAACATTGCCCAATTCAATTAATTTTACATTTTCATCACTGGTATGATCAAAAATTCTCTTGTATTCCCCATAAGGTAAAGAATACAATAAATGCTCAGGATGCATACTTGTTGCATGTAGAAACATACTCACTGAAGTCTGTTTTCTAAAACCTATGGTCTTTCCATCCCCATAAAGTGTTGCATCCAAAAAAATAAATTTCTTTCCTATTCAGCTCATAGGAGAAAGTTAAACCATGACCACTGCAGTCTGGGGTATCAAAAAATTCCAGAAACTCACCAACATCACCTTTACAGATGAAAATAAGAATCTATAAACCTCTTATAGAACAAAACTTTGTTCTTATAAAATGTGGTTGGATATATGAATTTTTTCTCAAAGTATCCTATGTACACCATAGCATATTTGCTTTTCCCTTAAGCTGCAAAAAAAAAAAAAAAAACTCTCCCATAAAAGAGAAACATTTGTGGCTCAAACATAACTCTAACAGGCTAGCTAAAAAAGCTGTTCTGGGACCTTCACCCAACAGATCAATTACAGCTTCCAAACCCCATCCATGTTTGATGTTGGTGTACAATGATTTCACATCGATGGTAACCCAATAACAATCCTCCTGCCAATAAACCTTTGCTAGCTCATTCAATAAATCCTGAGCATTCAAAGTATGTGCAGGAACCTTACATAAATACTTTTTCAAGTGAAAATCCAAATATCCCCAGCTTCCTTCCTAAATCCTGGGTGGCTCACGGGAAACTTTTCCTCAGAACCTTCGAACCAAAGGAGGTCCTTCCCCAGGAGACCAAGTCCAACTTACAGTGGGAGATGAAGGTACGATGGTTAGACCATGTAGCTGCTGCACAAATGTTATCCATGGAAACATCAGACTGAAAAATAGCCAATGAGGCCATAGCCCTAGTGGAGTTAGATTGAACAGGCTTGGGAAGATTAACACCTTCTGAGGTGTAAACGAAGAAGATACAATCAGAAAGCCATCCTGATAAGGTAATCTTGGAGACTGATGAACCTTTCTTAGGGCCAGCAATAGCAATAACTGTTTTGTCTTGCAAAACCCTTTAGTTCTATGTAGGTAAAATCGCAACTCTATGTATGTCTATAGCAAGTGTAGAACATATTCACCTTTGTTGCTAAAGTTAGGAAAGAAGATACGCAAGTGAACAGTTTAGTTCATATTAGCATGAGACACAACTTTGGGGAGAAAGGAGGAGTTGGTATGCAGTGAGGCCTTGTCTTTGTGAAAAACTAGAAAAGGAGAATCCGAGCACAAGGCTTGGATGTCTGAAATTCTCCTTGCTGATGTGATTGCTACTAGAAAGGCAGTTTTCCAGGAAAGAAACTTAATACCACAGGTGGCTGCTGGCTCAAAGGGTGAATGTACAATAGAATGCAGTACTATGTTGAGGTCCCATGAAGGAGAAGGATCCCTGTGAGGAGGTTTTAACAACAGAGTGCCTTTTTTTAAGAAGGCTTTGCAAAGTTTGTGGGAAATCGAGGGCAAATTATCCTCTGCAACATGGAAAACTGAAATGGACGCTAAATGAACTTTGACTGTGGAGGCAGAAATCCAAGATAAAGTGAACAGGGGCTGTAAGAGGATCTACATTACATTGATGAGTCCAAATTACAAATCTCTTCCATTTACTTTAGTACAGCTTTTGGGTAGACAATTTATGAAAAAACAACAGAATATGCTTGATTGCTGAGGAGAGCATAGGTTGTCTGGCAATTAATGGAACTGGAGAAACCAAACAGTCATTTTGGGATTTCGGAGTCTGAGGTGAATCATTCCTCTCAGGTGTGACAGCAGCCCTGGGAAGATTTCCATAATCCAGGGTTTCTTCTGAAGATGAGGCCGGAGAAAGGGAAAACAAATCTGATGAGGCCAGAATGGATAGGGCAATGAGGATTACTGTTCTCTTCAACCTGCCTGCTTTCTGAATGAACTTTGAGATTAGGGGAAGTGAGGGAAAGGCATAAAGTAGACCGGGGGGCCAGTCATGAGTGAGAGCATCCCTCAGATACTCCCCTGTGGGGGGATCAGGGCAAAGTAGTTGCTGCATTTACTGTTTAGGGGGGAAGCCAAAAGGTCGCAGCAAGGCTGGCCCCTCCTGCGAAAAATGTCCTCCACTACCTTTGGCTTGAGGGACCACTTGTGAGGCATGAGAATAGACCTGCTCAATTTGTCTGCTATCACACTGTATTTCCCCAAAATGTGGGTTGCTATAAGAAAATGGTTGGAGATCACCTACTGCCACACTTGATGACAGCTTCCTGACATAGAGGGCAAGACTTGGTTGTTTATGTACCAGACTACTGACATCTCTGATTGAAATGCAACTGTTCTCAGAGGAACAGAAGCCTGAAATGATTGCAATGCGAGGATCAAGGGTCTCATCTCCAGGACACTGATGTGCAAGTTTGCCTAGCTTGCAGACCAGGTACCTCAGACCGTCCTCCCCAGATAATGCCCCCCACCCCATCTGAAAGGCTTCCGTGGTCACTGTGGCCTGCAGTTGTGGGGGAACAGTCAGTCCTGTGACAAATGGTCTGAGTGCATCCATCATAAGAGAGATCTCTTACAGGCATTGGTTATCAGAATCTGGTGGGATATGAACTGATGAAAAATCGACCATTGGACAGCCAGAAGCCACTGAAGAACTCTCATGTGGAATCTGGCTAGTGGAACTAGTACTATAGCCGCAGCCACAGACCCTAATGCTTGATGAACGTGACGCACAGCCACCTTTCGATTTTGAAGCAAACTGTCGCCTGATCATCAATACTCTTGATGGTGAAAGTTTGGTAATCATCTGAGTAGTGTTCAAAACCACTCCAATGAGCTCCAAGGTCTGTACAGGTGTCAGATGAGAGTTCTGGTAGTATGTGATCCCCAGTTGTGCACAAAGGTGAAGAACAGAGTCCTGTGAGTTTAGCAGTGGATGCCTGGTCGGGGAGGAGATAAGGCAGTCATCCAAGTAAGGAAACACCCAGAATCATTGTCTTCTAAGGTGAGCTGCAACCACTGCCATACATTTGGTGAATAGTGACTACCCTGGAGGCTGTGGTGAGACCAAAGGGCAAGGCTCTGAACTGGAAAAGACTGGCTCCCAACCAGAAGTGTAAATGTCTTCTGGAGCATCTGTCCATCTTTATGTGGTAGTACATGTCCTGAAGATCCACAAAGCACATCCAATCATCCTTTTCCAAAAACAGAAGAATAGAGTGAAGCGTGACCATTTAGAACTTGCTGTACCTTACTGACTTGTTTAGCTTGTTGAAATCCAGAACAGGTTTCCAGTCCCTGTCTTCTTTGGCAACAGAAAGACCCTTGAGCAAGTTCAGAATCCTCTCTAGTCTGGAGGGACCTCCTAGTTGTCTCTCTTTTCTAGCAGTTTTTGAACCTGAATAACTGCTTGCTCCTTTTGACTGGGTGGGATGTCTGGGATTCTGTTGATAAGGGGAGGGGGATGACTGAAGGGAATGTGATAGCCTCTGGATAAAATCTTCTGCACCCATGAAATGGAAATTATGGTTTGCCAGGCTCTCCAGTACAGGGACAGTCAACCCTTGATTGCCTCCAGAGGTAGGCAATTGGCCCTCCTTTCAGGAGTGCTGGGAGGGTCTCCCGAAAAAGGGTTCACAGGAGCCCTGGTTCTGCAGGTCTCCTCTGCCACGAGGGCGGAGTCTTGGATTATTTCCCCCTCCGCTTCTGGTAGAAAATTCTCCACGTGTCCTGGAGCAAACCCTGAGATTTTTTAAACCACATCTTGCCACTTCCTTTCTGACATTTAGAGTAAGGTCTTTGTGGGTTGGAAAAACGTATGCCCACGGCAGAGTCTTACCTTCCTTTTCACAACGGGAAAGCACATCTTTGATGGTTCCTTCCCTCTTTGGGCCAAAAGTAAAACGGGACACTGACAAAGGAAGACTTTAAGGGCTCTGCAAACTCACTCAGGCATACCTCCTGATAGCGATGCCTGAACCCACCATTCTACTCATTCCTTCGGCGGTATGAGCAATAAGCTTCATGGAAGAGGTAGCTATAAAATGTAGAGTTGCTAGCTGGGAAGATAACTTTTGTTGTACTCCCTCAGCTACTGCTCTTTCCAGGGTATCTTTGAGCTCCTTAATCAGATCCCTTTGCAATCTTGTAAAATGGGAAAGAGTTCAGTGATCGCAAGGCAAATGTTGCTGACAAGAAAACACACTTTTCACTCATATCCATTGTCTTGGAATCTTTATTAGGAGGATAGACAGTAGAACTCTACTCAAAGAGTTCCTTTTTGGTCACTACCATGACCATGGCATCTACTGCAACACCCTTGATCCAGAAAGCTTTAGCTGATGGAGCTGTAATTATTTTGTTTGGTCTCCGGGGAGTAGGTTCTATGGAGTCTAGGGTCTACCACGCCTACCGACAGATCAAATCTATGAGCTCATTGCCAGACTGAGTAACCCAGGAGGAAGATGGGTGAGAACCAAAAGCAGCCAGGTACACAGACTCCTCAGCAGAAGGGTAACTGGACTGCCAGCCACCTCTCTGTTTCAGCATTTCTAGAATCTCCCCAAAGGACACATCCTCAGCAGGTGACTGTGGGGACCCTTCTGATTCATCGAGTTCGGTGTCTTCAGTGGCAGACTCCTCAGTGGAATCCAGAGGTTTCCTCTTACAAAGTCTCTTCCGAGGAACCTCCTCAGTGGGAGACTATGGGGAGATAGAAGAGACAGGAGGACCTAGCTGGGTATCCTGGAGCTTGAGGTCTCACTGTCCCAGTGAAGTGTTGCGGTTGGAAGAGGCATGCAGGTCATCCAGACAGGACTACGGATCCGAAGAGGAAGGTACCCTTTTGTTGTGGTGGCGGCCATCGCCCTCTCCAAGGCACCAAAGGCTGACTGCTCCTGGTTGAAAGAGGACTCTAAACCAGAAAAGACATGCTTTTGAGTTGAAGCCTCTTCCCGCCTCAAAGCTCATCCTGGGTAAAAGCCAGAGCCGAGATCACCTACACAGAGGCTCCAAGAAGCATTGACTGCTCTGACAACCTGGGAGTCGAATGCTCTCGAGGACTGCGAGGGTCTGCATTTTCGAGAAAGCAGAGGAACCCGGAGCCAAGGCCAGATCCAAAGATGATGTTCTCGTATCCGGCCTAAGGTTCACTGAGCGCAATGGATCAGAAGGCTCCGAAACTTGCTCTGAATTCAGAAGAGGATAAAAAGGGGGAGTAGCGGTCTCAAGAAGCCCTGGAGCCAAATGGATTGGGGCAGAGGGAGACTTCATTATACCCTACACTCACAAAATCTTCTGCACAAAGCTCTCCACTTGTCCTCGGTAAGGCTCCTAGTAGAACGAGAAGAAGACCCGGAAGGGGATCTCTGCCTGGATAAAAAGGGGGATGGTACCCTGAAAGGTACAGGGTCATAGTTAGGAGAGTACCTAGTCCAACAGAGATAACTGGCTTAAATGCACTCTTTTTTGGATCCGATACCAACGGGTCCAGCACATCTTTATCAGACGGCTCTGGAGCCAAAGATACCTGATCTGATCTAACAGAAGTCTGTGCCAAAGACCCAGACTGGGCTTTATCGGCATGTTTGGGCATTTTAATCTTCGGCGCAGATAACTCCGACAGAGCAAGAAAAGGTCTTTTTCTTTCCCTTATCACTAGATCTGGTGGACAGGAAAGAAGGAGGTCTGGAATAAGCAGACTTTAACTCAGCCAGCTTAACTGGTGAAGCGGAAATGGCCTCTTCCAAAGAAGAGGGAAGCATCCCTTTCAAGATTAATTTGCTTCTTCTTTCAACCAACACATGGTGGTTAAAAGCGTGACAGAGCAGTTCTCCTGTAGAAGAACAGGACCTATGCAATACATGCATAGGTCATGAGAATCACTGAACGGGATTTTATGCCCACATCTATTGCATTCTTTTGATACCAGAAGGCTTATCAAACTTTGCTAACAAGACTAAGAGGTAAGGAACTTTTTTTTTTGGAAAAACAGATAAAGAAAGGGGGGGGGGACTACTAATGGTAGTTAAAACTACCAAAAATGGTAAAGGAGGGGAAATAACCATGACTAGAAAAAACGATGGTTAAGGGTGAAGGAGCGAGTAATAGGGAGACACTGAGAAAGATAAGTAACCTAATAAAAAGTGGTTACCAAGTGAAAAAAGTGAAGTTTACTAGTAAGGAAAGAGATAGGGTCACAATAAGGCACTAAGGTTGAAAAAAGAGCAGAGAAAAACATAATAATAAAAGAAATATGACCTGACAATCTCAGAGCCCTAAGGATAACCACGTCTTTTGCAAAGCGGCAAACGAGATCTGGGAGTACGGGGAGAAACGTATTGAAGGTAAGGGGAGTGTCCAAGAGCTTCTTTGGCTGCCACGAGCTTAGTAATGGCAGAGTTCGCTCTGAAATTAGGATCCATAACCCACCTGTGAGGACGAGATGGAAAAAAAACTGACATCAGATCTTTAGTTCACACTTAGCCGAAGGTTCATAGGAGGGTTGAGTTAAGGCCTGTAAAGCAATATTAAAATCCCAAAGGGGAGAAGGATCCTTTAAAGGAGGTCTAAGTAGATATGTTCCTCTGAGAAAGGCTTTGGAAAGCTTGGAGGAAGCTTAGATACAATTATTTAATCCCATATGAAAGTTGGAAATGGCTGCTAATTCTACTTGACAGTTGAGGAGATAGCCCCGTCACTGAAAATTGTAGCCAAAAAGTCAAGTACCTTAGAAAATATTGATGAAAAGGGAGTCTAAATTCTTATGTGCCCAAAAACAAATATTTTTCATTCACTTTTACAAAATTTTTCTGGTGGAAGCTTTGTGGGATGATAAAAGAATGTGATGGATAGGGAAGACAGCCTGGGCTGTCTAGCAATCAATGGAACTGGAGAAGCCATGTGGTCAACTTGAGACCTAAAATGTCTGGATGAGTTATGTGTGTCAGATAAGACAGGGTGGATGCAGAAGAGGATGGCAAAGGTGCAATGAGGATAACTGTGCTATTCAATCAAGATGCTTTCTGGAGAAATGTGGGAATGAGGGGAGTAGGAGGGTAAGCATACAGGAGACCAGAGGGCCAAGCGCGAAGTACAGAACTTCTCGGAGACCCCGCACTGGGGATACAGGGCAAAAAAACTTGCTGCACTTGTTGAGGGGAGATCCAAATAGACTGCAGCATGGATGGACCCACCGACAGAAAATCCTTTCCACTATTTTCAATTTGAGAGACCACTCATGAGATATTAGAAAAGACCTGCTACACCTGTCTGCAATAACTCTGAACTTCCCTGGAATGTGCAATGCTATCGGAAAATGAGCAGATGAAATTGGTCATTGACACACTCTCACAGCTTCTCAACAAAGGGTTCCACTTTGCTTGTTGTTATACCAGACCATTGACATACTGTCCATCTGAACCGCAATAGCTGGAAGAGAGTCATGGAAGGCCTGTAACGCTAAGAGGACCGCTCTCATTTTGAGGACACTGATATCCATGTTGGCCACTTTGGGAGACCATGTGCCTTGAACCGTCCTTCCCAAGAAGTGCCTCCCCACCCAATATGAAAGATGTCCTTGGTTACTATGGCCTTGGATTGAGGGATAACAAAGGGATGGCCTTCTTGCATTTGACTGGAATGGATCCACCACAGAAGGTAATTTTTGCATGCTTGCATTATTTCACCTTGACTGGGTAAAGGTTGTTGAAGAATAGACCACTGACTTGCGACTGTCCATTGAAGGATTCTCATATGGTACCTTTCCAGCAGAACCAGAGTGATTGCCGTTGACATGGATCGCAGTGCTTGGAGTATCAGACAAGCTGAAAGCGAAGAATTGTAAATGATCTTTTTCACCTGGGAATGAATTGTTTGAATTCGAGACAGAAGGAGAGAAGCTATTTGAGTGACTGTAATGAACACAGTACTGATGAATTCCAAAGTCTGAGATGGACTGAGTTGAAATTTGTTGTAACTGACAGAAATTCCCAAATGAGAGGACAGCTGGATCAAACAGTCCCATGCTTGAATTAGTTGTCTGGTTGGAGCAGTCAAGAGCAAGTTGTCCAGATATGGAAACACTTGGAATCCCTTAAGTCTAAAGTGAGCTGCAGCTACTGCCATGCACCTGGTAAGCAACCTAGGGGCTCTGGTGAGACCAAAGGGCAGTGCTTGGAAATGGAAATGGCTGACTCAAAGCCAGAAGCGGAGTTATCTTCTGGATCGTCTGCACATTTTCATGTGATGGTAGGCATCCTGAAGATCTATCGAGCATAACCAGTCGTCCTTGTGCAGAAGTGGCAGAATGGACTAAACCGCAACCATCCAGAACTTCGTATGCCATACTGACTGGTTTAGTTTTCTGAGATCCAAACCTGTTCTCTAGTCCCGTTTTTTTTTTTTTTTTTTTGTCACTACAAATGATGATGAATCAGTTCCGGACACTTTCTGGTCTGGGGAGACCTCTTGGATGACTATTTTCTAGCAGCTTGATTATTTCCGGTTTTGCTGCTTCCGTCTGACTAGGTGAAATGGGAGAGATTTTGTTTGATACTAGTGGGGGTGAATGGGAAAACGGCATTACAGAGCCTCTAGATATTATCCTCCGCACAAATTAATCTACTGTTATTTCTAGACAGGCGCTCTGATGCTGGGATAAATGACTGCCGATTGCCTCCAGAGAAGGGCAGTTTGGCCTCCTTTCAAGAGCACTGATGACATCTGTCAGAGAAATTATCTTTAGATAATGGTGTACCACATAATCGGGTTTTGGCTTCTTCCACTGGAGTTTCCCCCTCTGCCCCTGAGGGGGGAACTCTCTCTACGTGGATCTTGGAAGGGACCCTGGGATTTTTTGAACAACATTTTCGGTCCAACTTATTGGTTCCTAGAGTAGGTTTGTTGAGGGATTGAACAACGTATGCCCACAGCAGACAGGGTTTTTCCTTCTTGCTCACACTTAGACTGCATATCTTTTACTTTGGGGCCAAATAAGGAGGTTCTGTCAGCAGTGACAAAAGAAGATTTGAAGGGTTACACAAAATCATGCAAGCACATCCAGGCATATCCCCTGATGGAAACCCACCATGTGTGAGGTACCTACAGCAGCGTGGGAGATGAGCATCATGAACTAATCTAAAACAGACTGAAGGGTAGCCAACTGCAAGGAAATAGTAATCTGGAGGATATGGTCACAGAGAGGGATTAGGAAAGTTCCTTAATCAAATCCCTCTGGAGTCTTGTAAAATGTGCCAAATAATTCTGTGACCTAAGGGCGAAGGTCACTAAAGAATAGACATGCTTTCCAAACCTTCCCAGCACCCCAGACTCCCTGTTGGGGGGTGGACAAAGGAACTTTGTTTTGCCAGTCCATTCTTAGTGGCCACCTCAAGACTACGGCATCTATGGGTACTCCTTTACTCCCAGTGTGGTCTATCCTTAGGTGGTGCTAGAATCCTATCTGGTCTCTTAAGGATTGGTTCAGTCATGTCAGGCTCCTTCCACACCCATCTAGAGACCAAATCAATGAGCTCATCAATGGGTGGAGTCACCCAGGAGGTAGATGGGGCAGCTTCAAAGGCATTCAGGAACATCAACTCCTTTTGGGAAGAGTCATCAGCGGACCAAACAACCCTTCATTTTAGGGGTCCTAAGATATCTCCAAATGAGACATCATTGGGTGGTGATGTGAGGGGCCCTTCCCCTACATCAAAGTCAGTATCCTCAGTGACAGACTCTTGTGGAGTGTCTACGTGCCTCCTTTTGCACTTCCTCTTCCAGGGAACCTCCTCAGTGGGATGTTCCAGGGAGGTATCGGAACAAATCACTATACCTTGTTGGGTTGTCTAGAGACTGGTTTTCGCTGGCTGTCCCAGTGGAACAGATGGCGGAGGTTCTGGACACAGAATCAAATGGGATTGGGAAGTTGCAGCCAAAAAGGGAAGAGAAGTCTGAGCTCTGGGAACAGAGAAAGGTCTCTCCACTACTTTGAAGGCAGAAAGCCTTGAAGAAAGACACTGACAGAGCCAATAGGGCAGGCTTTCAGATTGCCTGTTCCCTTTGCCCTGAAGGTAAGCTGCTCGTGGAGGGAGTGGGGAGGCCAAGCCACCCAGCACCAATGTTCCGACAACTTCCAAGTTAAATCCAAAACCCTGATGCTGAGAATCTTCTGACTCTGAAGTACTCGGCACTGGAACACTTACAGACACCATCGGAATCAAAGATGCCAACATCTTCGGATAAGAGGAAGAGGACTCCAGGACTTTCAGATCAGATGGCTCTAAAACCAAAGGTCAGAAAAGAGAAGGAGCCAATAGAGGTGCTGCAGTACTAACAAGGGTCTCCGGTCTCAGAGCCAGAAGAAATCAGACTTGTATCTGCGTCCTGAGAAACTTCATCATCATCCTGTACACATTGGCTTCAGTAAGGTCATGGATGAAGATCTTGAATGGTACCAAGGAGATTGTACTAAAAAGGGCGATGGGAGCAGAGAAGTGAATGGATCTGGCAATAACTGAGGCAAATGGATACATAATGATTTACTGGATCTAGGTTTTGGATAAGACACCACTGGATCCGACTTTTTGGCTTGCTTGTTTAAGAGGAGGCTCAGATAACAGAGCCATAGTAGTAGATATCAGAGCAGAGATCTCTTAAGCTCACTTCACTAAAAACACATCTGACTGAAACTCATTTTGTCCAAACAGGTATATACCCTGTTCCCCACTGTAGTGCGATCCTGGAGTTAGTACATAAAGTTAGGGGGGTGTGGAAGGCATAGCACCCTACATAGTTTGGGTATATATTATTTTCTGGAAAGAGTTATTCATTTGACTTGTAAGAATCCATGTCTAGGACTTACAACATTTAAACTAGGTGGAGGGCTACGTCTCCCACACCTCCCAATGTGGGTAGCTGTGCCCACCACACCACCCCTTACTATATAGACTAACTCCAGGATCGCACTACACTGGGGAACAGGGCATATACCTGGTTAAACAAAATGAGTTTCAGTCAAATGAGTTTTCAGTGAAGTAAGCTTCCAGTGAATTGTGCTCAGCAATTAATTTTCAGTGAAATGGCGTTTCGACAAAATGAGTTTCATTGAAATGTGTTTTCGATCAAAGTACATCCATATATATATATATATATATATATATATATATATATACACACACACACACACACACACACACACACACACACACAGTTATATACTCTCACACAAATATATAAATATACATACATACACAAACAGAAAAAAGTATGTGAATACTGACGTAAATAGCACAGAAACCTTTTATATTCAGTGTGGTACAGATGAACAGCTGCTTTAAGTTGGGTTGTTTCTTTACTGCAGTTGAACATATTTTGTTAAACACAGACACAGAACTCATTGCATTAGATAAAGATTTACTTTGAGAAACAAACTGTGTAAATAGAAGCTAGCAGAAATCACATGAAGCGTTCATCTGACCTTTGTAAATGGGTATTTAGTGTTCAAAGCAGCAGCCCTGTAGTGAGACTACAGAGTGAAGTCTAAGAAAATAGGAAGAAGATTGCATCTGATCTACTTACAGAAGTCTTAAAACACTAAGAGGAACAGGGAAAGAAATAGAGAGAGCGAAATTTACTGAAAGAGATTTGTGACCCAACACTAAGGAACTGTTTTGACAGTATTGGCTGTGAACTTGCTTTTATAGCCCCAAAACCTCTGTTTGAGAAGAGCATGCATGTCTGAGTTCTTTTACATGATACACAATGCTGTTTTCAAAGACTGGGGTCCCTTCTGCCTTTACTGCTTATCACTGGTAGATTACAGTGGCCATTTCTGGCATACCTTTTTATGCCAAAAATCCTAAGATTATATCTACTGCTGCCAACAAACAGGATCTACCCATTTGAGCAGAAATAGTGGGGAAAATGGTAATATTTTTAACAAAGACCACGCTATCGGGATGGAAAATGGAACCAGCTGTCTCCCTACCTCCCAACTCATGCCTCTTCAGGGAAACAAATGGGCTCAGACTCAGTATTACTATTTACCCAGTGTAAGACAGAGACAGTCTTGTATTGTGTCCAGGAAGTCTCTACCCCCCTTTGATTGATGCACCTGTGTGTTTTCCCATTTGCCAGGATGACAAGTGTAGAACATCTACTGCAGACCATCCCTGCTACTGCATCTGAAGGAATAGTGGCAGTGGACAAATTGATAGCTATACAAAGGGTAGTTCCACAACTAAAACAACTAACCAAGGAGGAGGACCTAGACACAAATCTGTCATCTTTAAGTGGTATGTCAACCAGGATAGGATGCGACCAAGACAACTGCGCCAGGACCATTTCAGCCCAAACTGGAGAACCACTGAAAGACTTCATGAACACTGAAGGAATAAACAGCAAGAGTAAAGAAAGGCTAGAAAAGTATTACTTGCCACACCTAGGTTTACCTCAGAAACACAAGCTCAAAGGTTTCACAGCTGAACTTCAACTCATAACAAAACAGTAAGATCACAAATAATGTTACTTAAAGAAAGTGACTAATTTATAGTTAAATCCTGACGGTCAGCAAATGAGAAATAAATGATAGAAATATTACCCACTGACAAATTTATGAGACCTTTACTTACTGCTTTAGGGAACAGAGTGCTTCACACCGACTCTAAAGTCTGAAAATTTTGCTGTACTAGTAGAAAAAGAAGTTATGTACTTACCATAACGTTCCATGCGAGTTGTTTATCTCGCCTTCATTCTTACACATGGGTTTGGAGCTGATCCATTGGCTCAGAGTCAGCCACTTTCATAAGATGAAAATCTCAGAGTAGCTCGAGGCCAAGTTCCTATCCCATGATGCTCTCTGCCCTACCTCAGATCTAGTTTGCTGATCCCAGCATGTAACAGATATAACAGATACTCCAACCGGAGTAAGAAGTGGCATAACAAGACCCACCAGACCACAAGTCTTACTCGTTCTTCGAGAACCTGGAGGAAGGCGGGTGGGAATGTAAGAATGAAGGCGAGATGAACAACTCACATGGAACGTTATGGTAAATACATAACTTCTTTATGTGAAGTTGTTCAATCTCGCCGTTTATTCTTACACATGGGTAGCATTCCAAGCACCCTAATCCTAGGTGGCTCACGGGAGTATATTCTTGAGGACAGTGGAACCAAAGGAGGCCCTGTCCACTTTGTAATGAGTGCTAAAGGTATGCAGCTTAGACCAAGTGGCAGCTGCACATATAGTGTCCAAAGACACTCGAGCCGCATAAGCAAAAGAAGTGGAAACAGCCCTAGTGGAATGCGCCTTCATGTCATGTTCTAATGGCTGGTTCGCTGAGGAGTATGTAAATTTAATGCAGTCAGTTAGCCATTTGGAAAGGGTAACTTTAGACACTGGTAGCCCCTTCTTAGTGTCACCATGCGAAAAGTACAGTTTTGTACCTACCATAAATGTAGATGTTCGAGTGCTCATACAGCTGCAGTCATTACAGATAGGTTACCTGCCATCAGGCGGGTCCTCGGTCAGCCGAATTCCAAAGTCTAGGTCCGGCGTCGGTTGTCGTCGCTTCTTCCCTGACGTCAGTGCGGCAGGGGTATAAAAGAGGCAGCCGACGCCATCTTCTTCAGTGTTTCTTGCCCCAGATGTCAGGTGCCCCCAGAAGGAAGGCAAAACATAAATTTATGTAATCATGCAATATAGAATAATCAAAAAACATTAGTTGCAAGCAAATACACCATAAAAGAATACCCCAAATAGGTTGTATGAGAAGGTGTTTGTCATAAGGCCTGTCCTAAGAGGGGACGGAGGGGGGGGTAACCTGGACTGCAGCTGTATGAGCACTCGAACATCTACATTTATGGTAGGTACAAAACTGTACTATGTTCATCGTGCATACAGCTGCAGTCATTACAGATGGGAAGAATCCCAAAGCTAAGTAGGGGTGGCAGGCACTAAGTGGAACTAGGAGGAGCAAGGATGCCCTGCAAGACTGCTGTGGCAAATCCTGCTCTAGATTTAGAGTATAGTGGAAGGTGATAGTGCTTGGAGAAAGTGTGCACTGAACTCCAAGTGGCTGCTTCCAAAATGTCCTTGGTAGGGACTCCCCTGAGGAAAGCTGCAGAGGTAGCTGTGGCCCTGGTGGAGTGGGATCTGATGCATGTAGGCACAGTTTTTCCATGAAATGAGTAACAAAAGAGTATGCAGTGGGCTATCCATTTTGAGATTGTCTGTTTGGAAATAGCCTTTCCTTGAGCACCTGTAGCATAGGACACAAAGAGTTGCTCGGACTTCCTGAATGGCTTTGTCCTGTCCAAATAATAACAAAGTTGTCTGTGAATGCCCAAGGAATGTAGTAGTCTTTCCCCTTTGTTTTGTGGATTAGGATAAAAGGTAGGTAAGTGGATAGTCTGATTCAAAGCTACACTGGATACTACCTTTGGCATAAAGGTAGGGTTGGTTCGTAAGGAAACTCTGTCCTGATGGAAAATGATGAAAGGTTGCACAGCCATGAGGGCCTGTAGCTCCGAAACCCTGCGTGCTGAGGTGATAGCCAGAAGGAAGGCTGTTTTCCATGACAAGTATTGTAGTTCTGTTGAAGAAGCTGGCTCGAAGGGAGGAAGGGTCAGCTTTTCCAATACGAAGTTGAGGTCCCAAGCAGGGACTGGTGGTTTCCTTGGGGTTTTTATATTTTTTGCCCCTCTGAGGAACTGCCTTAAGAGAGGATGAGAGAATAAAGGAGGATCTGTGTTGTATTGTGCAGAAATGGCTGAAGCGTGGATTTTGATGGAGGAGAAGGAAAGTCCACTGTTTAACATCTCAGCTAGGTACTGTAAAATTTGAGGTAAATTTATTACCCAAGGATTCTGGCCCTTTTCTTGATTCCAGGCACAAAATCGTTTCCATTTGGCGGAGTAGGCTTTTCTAGTAGAAGGTCTTCTGGCCTCCAAATGACATCCTGCACCTCCTTGGAGAGGAGGGTCTGTTGGGAAATCAAGGAATTCTCCATGCAGCTAGATTTAGGGTTTTGAGCTGGCTGTGAAGGGTTTTGTAGTTGTGCTGGGACAACAGAAGAGGGACTAGAGGTAGGATCCATGGTGGGGAATGTGTCAGGCTCTTCAGGAGTGGATACCAGTGTTGTCTTGGCCAGTCTGGAGCAATAAGAATCATTTTCGGCCTCTCTGCTCTGGCTTTTAACAGGACTTTGGGCAGCAGAGGAAGAGGCGGAAAGGCATAGACAGTCAACGTTGTCCAATTGAAAGAAAAAGCGTCCACTTTCCGGGCCTGTGGATGATAGGTCCTTGAACAAAATTTTTTCAACTGGTAATTTCTGTGGGTAGCAAAGAGATCTATGTCTGGCTGTCCCCATGCCTGAGCTATCCTTGTGAAAACTTGAGGATGCAACTTCCATTCGTGTGGATCTGTCATATTTCTGCTTAGGCTGTCTGCCAGTGTGTTTTCCTTCCCTGGCAGGAATTGTGCCTGTAGTTGAATTTGTAATTCCAGTGCTGTATTCCATAGGGTCATGGCTTGCCTGCACAGGGGGTATGAATGAGTTCCCCCCTGTTTGTTTATGTACCACATCACTGTGGTGTTGTCTGTCCTTATCAATAGCTAGCCTGGATGCAGTAGGTCTTTGAAGGTCATAATAGCATTTTGCATGGCTAGCATTTCCTTTTGGTTGATGTGTAGGTGCTTCTCTTTTTGGGACCATTTTCCCTGAATGCACTGATCTGTCATGTGTGCTCCCCAGGCATAGTCTGAGGCGTCTGTTGTGATGATTTGAGTTGCTTGAGGTACACAGAAAGGGAGACCTGTGTTTCTTTGGCATGCTTGAGCCCACCACAGAAATTCCTTTTGAAGGCATGGAATTAGTGGTATAATTGTTTCCAAGCTGTGGCTGTGTTGAGACCATAAGTTTTTTAGGTACCATTGAAGTTTCCTCATATGCAGCTTTGCACATGGGATTAGTAGGATGCAAGATGCCATGAATCCCAGAGCCTGCAGGACTTTCCTTGCAGTCAGTCTGGTGAAGGTTGCCATTTTGCTGAAGTATTGAGACAGTTGCCCTTGTTTGTCTGGCGTGAGGTAGGCCATCTGGGTGGTTGTATTCAAGCTGGCACCCAGGAAAATTATTTGTTGAGAGGGCATTAGTTTTGATTTCTTTTTGTTGACTGTGTATCCCAGAAAGTTCAACAGTTTTATTACAAACGCCAGGTGTTTCAGTAGTATGTCCTTGCTGTCCGCTTGGATCAGGCAGTCGTCCAGATATGGGTAGATTTGTATTCCTTGTAGTCTGCAGAAGGCGATTACTGATGCCAGGCATTTCGTAAACTCTCTGGGCGCAGTAGATAAGCCAAAGGGCAATGCAGAGAATTGATAATGGGTTGAACCTGCAAGAACTCTGAGGTATCTTCTGCAATCTTGTCCGATAGGGACATGCAGGTATGCCTCCTTGAGGTGAAATGTTACCAGCCAAGACTCCTTGCCCAGCATGGGAAGAAGCTGCTGTAATGTGAGCATCTTGAATTTTGGTACCTGTAGATATGTGTTTAGGATGGATAGGTCTAAGATAGGTCTCCAATCTTTGTCTTTTCTTGGTACCAAGAATAGTCTGGAATAAAACCCTTGACCTTGCTCTTTTGCAGGTACCTCTTGAATCGCTTTCATGTCCATGAGAGCTGAAATTTGTTTTTGTGCCTCTGCCCTTTGATTTTGTGGCAGGTTTGGCATGCCTCTCATTTTTGGAAGGGTGTGAAAGTGGAACCTGTAGCCTCAGTCTATAATGTCCAGAATCCATTTGTCTTTTGTAACAATATGCCATTTTTTTTGAGAATAATGCCAGTTTTCTGCCCAAAAGTGCTGTCATTAAAGCTTTGCTTGGCAGGTATAAGGGGAAGTCATTGTGTCTGTTTTCTAAATGACTGTGATCTATCTTCTCCACCTCTTGGGGTTGGTGCTTGCCACTGTCTGGCTCTGAAAGATCCTTGAGTTTGCCCTCCACCCCTTGGGTGTCTGTATCTGCCCTTTTG
The DNA here is from genome assembly GCF_019279795.1 of Protopterus annectens. NCBI lineage: Eukaryota > Metazoa > Chordata > Ceratodontiformes > Protopteridae > Protopterus > Protopterus annectens. The sequence goes on along the minus strand of NC_056733.1, from coordinate 1,824,333,845 downwards.
AGGTCTGTCAGTGGCTGGAAAGGACCAATTTTTTGAAGGCCAGTTTCTGCTGAAACGTGGAGGTTGTACCTGCAGGAAATCTTTCACTGTTTGCATTGATTTCGCTTTTTCCTCCATTTTCTTTAGTACCTCCTCAGCTTTAACACCAAACAATACATCTTTTTGAAGAGGTGCATCTAATAATTTAGCTTTGACATGATCTGGTAAGGCTTGCTCTTTGAGCCAAGCATGCCTACGTATAACAGACCCCGTAACAGCAGCTCTACATGAGGCCTCTAAAGCATCAAAACCACACTGCAAGGTATGTTTACCCACTTGCTCTGCACCATGCAACAAATCCTGCAACTCTTAAATCTGGTTGTTCTGGTTGTGCCATTTTGCTTTTCAACTGAGGTAACAAAAACTGCTGATACTTTCACATATGGAACTGACAGTTTAATGCCCTCATGGTTAAAGTGGCCGAGGTGTACACCTTTTCCCCCCACCTTTCTAAAGCTCTGGAATCTCTCTCTGAAGGTAATGGGTTTTTAGCAGTAGAGGGCTTAATTCCCTTGGGACCCTGTGAAATAGTTTCTGGGTCAGCAGTATGGCTTTTGTATAGGAACTGGTGAGAATCAGGAACCCGGTAATACCGGTCTGGTTTAACAGGAGCTGGAGGCAAAGAATCTGAATTAAGGCTGGCTTCTGTGTACACATCATCCAATATATCTAAAACAGGAGGGATAGCCAGGGGCCTATGCTGGGGGAGCAAAAGAAAATCCCTGCGCCTTTTCTTGGAATCTGAGTAATCTTGGCCTTCCCAGTGAAAGTGTTCTCTCAATGTATGTAAGGTTTCCCCAAAAGAGTAGTCCTCAGGGGGGAGACCAAGGGAATAGACTCCTCTGCATCAGAGTCTTCAAAAGGAGAATAGGCATAATCCTGGTCCTCAGAATGTTCACAGGTAATAGAGGCTTGATATGAGTAAGGGTAGTGTTCCTCTAATCTGGGCCTTTTGTCAGAGGGGGGTTGAGAACCCCTGATAAGAGTAATCAAATCCTCAGCCATTTTGAGCATCTGTTTTTTAGGCATGGGGCCTTGAGAGGGTGTCTGACGTCCCTGTTTTTTGGTTTTCATGGCTGCTTTAAATTTAGTGAAAGCTTTAATAGAAAAGGAGGAAGGCCTGAAGACACCTTGAGAAATGGCAGGCCTGTCTAAACTCTGAGTTTCCCCGCCAAGAGTGGCGTTGGTATCTGCAGGAGAAATGGGGACTGAGGAGCCTGCGACCTCGGGTACTGAAGACACTGGTAATGTAGTGTCATCGGTACTCAGGGGCTGCGTAGGCGCCTCACTGAGAACCGGAGAACCGGTAGTCGGCCTTAGCGTGGTGTCAGTAGTCGGTGCGGACCTCGTATGTCGGTCCTTATCTTTGCGTCTTTTACTCAAAACTGGAGTCGGAGTATCCGACGGCATAATATAATTAAATTTTTTACCAAAATAGTGAAGGGCGAACTCCGCCCGGCGCTTAATAGTGCACTTGTTGAATCTAGCACAAAAACGGCAGGCCAAGACGTCGTGGTCTGGGCCTAAGCAAGGTATACAGAAAGAGTGGAAATCCTTATGTGGTATTTGCTTTCCACATGAAATGCAATTATTAACTTTGTCTGACATCGGTCTGAGGCAAGAAAAGTTTCCCCAACAGGGTACTTAGCTTTCAAAAACTTCGGCTGAAATATTTTCGTAAATCTCAGGAGCTGGCTGACCGGCACTTGCGAACTGCTTCTGCTTCAGGCACCGCGCGGCAAGAAAGACTGGAGAAGATGGCGTCGGCTGCCTCTTTTATACACCTGCCACACTGATGTCAGGGAAGAAGCGACAACAACCGACGCCAGACCTAGACTTTGGAATTCGGCCGACCGAGGACCCGCCTGACGGCAGGATAACCCATCTGTAATGACTGCAGCCGTATGCACGATGAACATCAGAGTTGTTCAGATTTCCTAAATTCCTTTGTTCTGTCCAAACAGAATCTCAATTGTCTGTGAACATCAAGCTATTGCAACATGTACTCCAACTTGTTAGAATGGTTACTGAAAAAAGTTGGAAGTTCGATAGTTTGATTCAGGTTTAGTCTCGGAACACACCTTTGGAAGGAATGAAGGATTAGTCCTCAGTGACACTCTGTCGGGGTGAAACACCAAATATGGGGGTTTGATAGATAGGGCTTGAAGCTTGGACACTACGTGCTGAGGTAATGGCTACCAAGAAAATTGTTTTCCAAGAGAGGAATTTTAATTGGCAGGATGATGCAGGCTCAAAGGGAGGGAGAATAATCTGTGACAGCACAAACTTTAGATTTCACGGAGTAAAAGGTTGTCTAACAGGTGGCCTAAGATGAACGGTACCCTTTAAGAAGGCCCTATATAGTCTGAGAGAATTCGAATTTACAGCCAACTGAACTCTTATAGTGGCAGCTGCAGCACCTTCATGAAAAAGCTTAGATAGAACTTCCAGAATATTAGTAATCAGGGCAATGTAAAGATTAATGTTATTCTGGGTGGCCCAAAAAGCAAATTGCTTCCATTTGCTGGCATACAACTTTCTAGTGGAAGCTTTATGAGAAGATACAAGAATATGCTGTACCTCCGAAGAAAAGTCGTGTGACCTGGCTAAGTTGGGAATCAAAGTAGCCAAGCTGTCAGTCTGAGGGAACGAAGGGAGGGATGGAGGGCTCCTGATGAATGTGTCAGCAGATCTGGAACAGGGTCCAGAATCCAAGGTTCATCCAACTGACAGAGTCGAAGGTAGGGAAACCAAATCTGTTGAGGCCAAAAAGGGGCTATTAAAATTACAGTCCTTCCCAGGGCTTTGGATTTCTGTAAGAATTTCGGAATCAGGGGAGTTAGTGAAAAAGCATATAGGAGTCCCAGGGGACAATCGTGTATGAGCGAGTCCCTTGGGCTGTCCCCTGGTGGGAGATTCAGGGCAAAGTAGCTTCTGCATTTGGCATTCATAGGGGATGCAAACAGGTCGCAGCAAGGCTGGCCCCATCTGCAGAAAATCATCTCTGCAACCTCGTCTTAGAGAGACCACTCGTGCAGTAACAGAATGGCTCTGCTCAGTTTGTCCGCGATCATGTTGGATTTCCCCGGGATATGCGTTGCTATCAGAAAGCGCCCGGTGGATACCGCCCACTGTCAAATTCTCAAGGCCTCTCAACATAAGGGTCAAGACTTGGTTCCCCCTTGCTTGTTGATGTACCAGACCACAGACATGTTGTCTGTCTGTACCGCAATCGTCCACAGAGGAAGAGAGTCGTGGAAGTGCTGCAACGTCAAAAGCACCGCTCTCAGCTCCAGAACATTTATGTGCAACTGTGACTCTCTTTCTGACCACGTGCCTTGGGCTGTTCTTCCCTGAAAAAGCCCCCCCCCCCCCATCAGAGAAGCAGCCATGGTCACCATGGCTGACGGTGGGGGAGAAACAAATGGTCGACCTACTGTAACCTGGTGGCTGGTCAACCACCAAAGAAGATCCTTTTTGCAAGAGTCTGTAATCATTATTAAGAATGACATCGTAAGTTGTTGGTAAGACCACTGGGTGAAGGGTAACCACTGAAGAATACTCATATGCATATGCCCCAGAGGAACTGCTATGAGCATAGCTGCCATGGTACCTAGCAGTTTCAATACTTGAGAGGTCGGTACATTTTTTCTCTGCAAAATGTCCAATACCTGGTTTCGAAGAGTGGCTATTCTGTCCAGAGGCAATTTTACCGTGGCAGTGGTGGTGTCTAATTCTGCTCCAATAAAGGAGATACGCTGCGATGGCGACAACGCAGACTTGTCTAACTTTATAGTTATCCCTAATTGAGAGCAGAGATTGAGTGTGAGATCCCTGGGCAGAACTAGTTGATGCCTGGAGGCAGCGGTAAGGAGCCAGTCGTCCAGATACAGAAACACTCAGAATCCTAGACGCCTCAGGTGAGCCCTAACCACTGCCATGCATTTGGTAAACATTCTGGGGGCTGTTGTGAGGCCAAAGGGCAGTGCTCAGAATTGGTAATGACTGGCTCCCAGCCGGAAACCTAAGTGATCTCTGGATGGTCTGGCCATTTTGATATGAAAGTACGCATCCTTGAGATCTAGAAAGCACATCCAATTGCCCATTCCTAGGAACAGGAAGATCGACTGAGGCGTGACCATCCAGAACTACTACTTCTTTACGAATGTGTTGAGTCTGCTGAGGTCCAAGGTGGGCCTCCAGTCCCCTGTTTTCTTTGGAACTAAAAAAAATCTGGAGTAAGTTCCAGATCCTATCTAGTCTGCTGGGACTGGACTCTCTTCCTGCAGCTTCTGGATTTCTATGGCTGCTTCATCCCTGAGACTGGATGGAACGTCTGGGATTTTTTTTCAAACAGGTGGGGGTTCTAAGAATGAGATGATGTAACCTCTGGTAACAAAGCTTTGTACCCAAGAATCTTTTGTAATTCCTAGCCAGGTGTCCGGATACAAAGACAAGCTACCCCTGACTGCCTCCAGAGTAGGACAGTCGGGCCTCCTTTCAAGAGCGCTGGTAGGGCTTACCAAAGAACTGATCCCTGTCTACCTGGTTTTGCGGACCCCCTCTGCCACCGAGGTGGCGTCTTCCATTATTACCCCCTCCTCTGCCCCTGGAGGGGGTACACTACATGTGTTCTGGAAAGCTCTTTGGGACTTGCGAAACCACATTTTTCCACCTTTCGGCCCTTTGGGGTATGGTCTAGTAGGGGTGGAAAAATGGAGCCCTACGGCAGATAGAGTCTTTCCATCTTGCTCACACCTAGTGAGAGTCTCCCTGACTTTGGGCCCGAAGAGAGGTGAGCCAACGAATGGGGTGTTAACGAAAGAAGACTTGAAGGCTTCTGCAAAGGAGCATAAGTGCATACAGGAATGTCTCTGAAAAGCTATTGCTGAACCCGCTGCCCGAATCGAACCATCAGCTGCATAGGAAATGAGCCGCATGAACAAGTTAACTATGGAATTAAGGGTATTAAGCTGGGCTGTCACCTTCTCAGAGACACTGCCATCTGTACTGCCCTGCAGAGCATCTCCGAGCTCTTTTACGACATCTCTTTGAAGATGGGTAAATTGAGTCAAGTAGTTGAGCGATCGCATAGCAAAGGTCGCAGAATGCATTTCCCGTACCTGTCCATAGTCCTGGAATCTCTATTAGGAGGATGGACAGTAGAAGAGGTTTCAGACCTCTCTTTCTTGGTGGCCGCCGCCACCACCATGGCATCAACCGGCACTCCCTTAGTGAGAAACATCTCATCTTGGGGGAGATGTAACAAACTTGTTGGGCCTCCAAGGGACAGGTTCCATAGTATCAGGAGACTCCCACGCCCTTCAAGCAACCAATTCCATTAGTTCATCGAAGGGTGGAGTCATCCAGGAAGTGGAAGGGTGAGACTCAAAGGCCTTCAGGAGCACAGACTCATCCTCAGTAGGGCTAACAGACTGCCAGTCACCCTTCTGCTTAAGGACCTCAAGGATATCAGCTAAGGAGATATCCTCTGAGGGGGACTGTGGGGACTCTTCTAAGTCAGTGTCTGATGTAAGAGACTCCTGCGGAGAGTCTAAATGCCTTCTTTTGCAAAGTTTCTTCCTGGAAACCTCATCAGTGGGGGCTTCTGGTGAGGTCTCAGTAGAACATGGGTAACCCAATGGGGTTACCTGAGGCTCTGGGTCTCGACGCTTCATGGGGACCTGCAAAGTAGAGGCAGAAAGCAGCACTTTAGGGGGGGAGGAGGAGGAGGGCCCTGATGACGTGTGCGTCTTGCAAGACATAACCCTCCTCATAGCAATGAAGGATCCACTATTCCAACCCAAGGAAGCCGCCGGTTCCAAAGAAGACGGCAACCTCCTCGGCACCAAGACAGTGGGCTCTGACCCAGAGGAAGGAGCAGAGCTAATCCACGCCGACGCTCCGAGAGGAAGGATTAGAACAGACGCATCGGTTTGACTCTCCACCCCCTTGGAGCCAACCAGAGAGTGTTGGGCTCCCAGACTCTTCAAACGGCATCAAAGAAGTCAGGGTTGACAGAGCCGATAGCACTGGAACAGGCCTAGGCTCTGAAGGTTCCACAATCATCAGATCCCCCTCCCCTGGCTCGGAGGAGGAGTAGTCACAGCAGGTATGATGGTCTTAGGCTCCGAAACCAGTTGGGTCGAAGCTGATAATAATTTGGCCAGTGCTGGGTTCTCGAGAATCCTCTGCACCACTCGGTCTTTGTCCACATCAGAGAGGGTTCTCGAAGAACGAGTCGAAGGAACTGAAGAAGCCACCGATTGTAGAATGGGTGACCTTAAGGTCTCAGAAACCGGCTCCGAAACACTGGCTCGGTGCATGGCTCCAAAGACTGTGGAGCCAGCGACCACACCTTTACAGCAAGGCTCGGAGCTAATGACTTCAGCTCCGAGGAAGCTTTAGAGGACTTCAACCCTTTCGAAGACTTGGAAGTCTGGTCAGCCTTGTCCAAGGACTCCTGAAAATCTGGCTTCAGCAAGCCTCTATCCACCAGCTTTCTTCTTCGCTCTAGAAATATCCTGCTACTAAAAGAATGGCAGCTAGAGCAATCCTCCTAGAGGTGAACTGGCCCCAAGCAATAAACACAACTGACAGACATTTTCTGCCCACATTATGGGCACTTCTTAAAGCCCGACTTCTACTTTTCTCTCTCTGATCAGCCATAATCACATAAAAAAAAAAAAAAAAAAACAGTATGCACCAATCAGAACAATCCAACACAATTAGTCACTCTAAATAACCACAGCGTTCACACACACCGCAAACTCTACAAAAACTGTATAAACACTGTAAAGCTAACTATAAATCTTAACTTTATAAAGACTACCTAACAAACACACTAAATATAAGTATAAGCTGGATAGGGAACTCATTTAAACAACTAAAGCACGGCCAAAAGCCTAAGAGCAGCCGCTCTTAAAAGGACGAAAATCTCGTCAAGCACAACAAAAGGCTGAGCTAAAACAAAGGCTAACTAGCCCAAAAAAAAAAAAAAAAAAACAGTCTATCCAGAAAAACTGCAAAACTTTGCTATAAAGACAGAATAAAGTAGAAAAGATCAACAATACTAGCCAGAGCTCTCCAATGACCTCCGATCTGTTGCAGCGGCAAACTAGATCTGGGATAGGACATAGAAAATCATGGGATAGGGACCTGACCTCGAGCTACTCTGAGATCTTCAGCTTGTGAAAGCGGCTGACTTGGAGCCGATTGATCGGCTCTGAACCCATGTGTAAGAAAGAACGGCGAGACTGAACAACTTCACATATATTGTTATGCTATGAAACTACGAATAGAAATGAGAAGTTAGACCTGTAGTATAACCTGTGTCAACTGCTGGTGGAAGTATTCCTGGTAGATATACCCCACTTTAAAAGGTGGAAAAAGGGACACAGCTACATTTTGTACAAATGACAGCAACATTGTTACAATGTGTTACAGCTGTGAAAACTACTGCGTCTACCCACTCCCACCTCACAGAAGGAAGAAGCTCTCACTGTGACCTAGATGAACCATACTCGACTATCTGCACAGATGCTGGAAGGAGCTGGGTAGGGAGGATGGTAGTCAGCAGCCAATGTCAGCTCATCCACCGGGGGGGGGGGGGGGGGGGTTGTGCCTCAATGTTCAGGTAACACTGAGCTGGAACACTAGATGGAGTACCACGCACCACTAGATGTAGTACCAGTGGAGGTAAAGTTTACAGAATATGTGCTGAAAAGGGGCGGGCACAACAGGTAGGTAGAAGTACGCATGTTCCTCATTATTGGCAACATTAGTGGAGCACTAAAAAGTTAGCACTGGGAACAGAAACTAATCGTGGAAAGGGAGGGGAGTTCACAGGATCCAGCAGACTGCCCTCCCCACCGGACTCCTGCACAGGAATTGGATCCAGTGAACAGCACACACACAAAAAAAAAAAAAAAAGTGGGGGGAGAGCAAAACGAAAAGCTATGATATCTGACTAGCATGTTAATAGGGATACTACAGCTACAGAATCTTGATTAGCATCTCTGACGTTTGCTGGAGCTGGCAGGGAGAATGGGATATTCCTGCCCTGGGAAGGGAGGGTATGTGTTGACAAATATTCTGCTGTGTGCTAGTGAAGGCTAGTGCTCAGGGAAGTTGGACATCAGGCTGGAGGGGCAGAATAGACAGTGTACACTCCCTAAGGCCCAAGTGGCACAGTACGCCATAGTTTCCTATGCTCAGACAGCTGTAACTGGTGGTTGGCACATAGTGGGGGGGGCATAGGCTAGCAAACATTCCCAAGACTACTCGGACGATGGTAACACTCCTGACGCCCAGCCCGTGCCACCATGCAGAAAAAAAGATAACCCATAAGTTGGGCCCTCATACGAAAGTTGGACGGGCTTGCTAGGTGTGGAAAATAACTTGAGAAAAACAGGGCTCCCGCATGAAAAAATAAATTAAATACAGTGCTTCTAATAGTGATACATGCAAGAACTACTGGATTCAGGCAGCAAGGTTGTGCTGATGAAGGACCAGTAGGTATGTAGAATACCCTTAGTAACAAATCTGCTTAAGTAGTTTGCATTGATGGAGACGAACAGTATCCCACTTCTTGGCTAAAAATATAGACCACATTTGGGAAGGTGCTTGATGTTTCTGCTACAGTATCTGATTAACACATGAAATTGTAACAGCAAAAGATTTTTCCCACTTTAAAGATTTGCTGAAGCAATGTAAGAAAGTTGTCTTTTTTTATACACAGACAACCCTATCAAAATGGGAAAGGGAACCAGCAAGTGAATAAGCCTACAAATATGCCTCTGCCTAGCTTGGAAAAATTGTGTGGGGACTACCATTTACAGTCATTAGACTGTAGTGCTTCAGTAAAGATCAAAGCATACTGTTAGAAAAACCTAAATGTACTAAAATTTGGTTAAGAATACAAACATAAGAACCTACAACAGCTGGAAAAGGAAAGGAGTTGGAAATAAAAATATTGCAGGCTAAAAGGGCTGAACAGCAGAAAGTAACAAAACTGGTGAAGAGTTCACTCACTCACAAGGTTTGTGTTTGGAGGGTGAGATGCACACAGAAGGAAGGAAAGAAAAAGGAGAGGGTAGTGCAAAAAGACACACGAAAACACTGAACAGAGCCCTAATGATATTCTAACTCAGTCAAAATACAGAAACACAAAAACTCTACACATCAATATAATGAAGGAAAGACAACTAAATAAGGTTAAAAAAATAGAGAAGGAAATTAAAGAATATGAGGTGCTCTTTCTAGGACAACACTTGCACATAAAGACTCCAGTGTCTGTCTGGAAAGGAGAGGAGGCAGTATCTTCTACTTCAAGACAAGGTGACCTTGAGGAAACTCCAGAGTTGGCTGATTTTCACGTAATCCATTTATATTTTAAAAAGACCCTATAGGATGATGATATTTGAAGCAGAATGAAGGAAAATATAGCTAGAGGAATAACAGAAGTTTAACATATTCCTATTCTTACCAACACTGCAAGTTACAAAATGTCTAGCTGTGCAGAAAAAATAATACAGAGAAAGAAATGAATCAAATGTTGGTACCCACACCTTTCAGAAACCTAGTGAGGAGATTAGCACATAGCCATGTACAAGTAAAAGAGGGACACCTAAAGCAAGGATCATGGCAAGATTTGACTGGCCTGGAATAATGAGAGAAGTTGAGTTGTACGCTGGATGCCCTCATCACCAAATGACTGCCTCACACCCAGGCTATAAAATACTCGGATTCTAATGCCTATCATACAGATACCATTTGAAAATATGCTACAGAAATTGTTCGGCCATTTGGAAAACCTGCATATGATTTTGAGATATTCTACTTATTCTTAACTAAGCACTTGAAAGCTATCTCATTACTAGCATTACTGTTCAGAGGAGCACCTAATACAACAGTCACTGACCAGGGAACAACATTTAAGCCAAAAATAATTAGCCAACTGTGCCAATGCCTTATCTCCATCTCCACATGGATGGACCAGTGGAGAGTTTTAAATGAACATTAAAAGTTAATGAAGAAGATAAAAACTGGAACCAACTGCACACAGAGATAAAGCCCTGACTACAGCCCAGGAGACGGAGTTCAACTACCCTCTCAGGCATCTGACTATGCAGGCAGTGAGGATGGGGCATGCTCAGCCTGGAGGAGGAGGACAGTGGTTCCCACCCAGATCCAGTCACTGCTCTAATGACAGGGTCTCTTCTGGAAGGAACAGGCCCATCACGAAGTGGGGAGCTGGTTCAGGGAAACATGTGAGCATAGTCACCTACGCTTGTGACAGTACTCCATGTAAGCTCACTTGGGAAAGCATGCATCTGAAGACAAGGTGGCACATGAGGTGACCCAAGTTGTCTAGCAACCACTACGGGCAGGGTTAGGCCCAAAAACTAAAATAAAAAAATCATTGTTAGGATTCCAGAGCTTCCTAGATGGCAGCCCCCTACCTCCAGGACAGTGTAATAAATCTGTGATCAAGGGGACGCCTCAGGGGTTAAAATTCACAACAACACTGTTTGAAAAACATGAAAGAAAAAAATGGGAACAGTTAATACCATACCTCCCTGTTTACCATTACAGAAGCGTAACCCCTCTCAAGAAAGTACAGTCCTTCTGAATTAAAATATAGTAGGCACCCTCATGGAAAGTTAAATATTACCAGGAAAACATGGAAAGAATACAAATAATATTTAAAAGTGCTATAGAACACTACATGAAATTACAAGACAGACATGAAAATAATGATGCAGTGTACAAAATTACAACAACCGGGGAATTTAAAGCTTCAGACCAGGTACTAGTTTTGGTCCCCTCAGCAGAAATAAAAGTTGCCTAAGCAGCAGAGTACATTTGAGGTAAGAGAAAAACTGAAAAATAAGATAAACTTTACAGTTAGACAGAATGAAAATAGATACCACATCAACATTCTGCACTTCAAAGCTCACCATGGGCCAAAGTCAAACCACAACAATGTGGAAGCCCTACAAACAGCATAAGGGCCATCCAGTGAGCTAGAAACCGATGGCTTCAAGCTTTGTGTGTATGTGTGTGTGTGTGTGGGGGGGGGGTCAACTGTAGAACAGCATAATGGATCTCACCAAAGAGTGAAGTACAAATCACCCTGAAGTGTGTAATTAATAACATAAAGAGTAGATATAGAACTAATACAGTGTTGTGTCTTTCGGCTTTTCCCGGTTAAGGGTCGCCACAGCGGAACTCCGGTCCGCTAATGACTGGCAGTTGATTTTTACGTGCTGAGTTGCCAGCCCTGACGCACAACCTTCAACGAAGCCACGCCCATTCACGCATGTTTCCACGCAGAAGACGCTCTAGCTGAGAATCGAACCATAGTGTATGAGATGCAAATTAACATCTAGCTTTAAGCTGTATTTTTTTGAGAGCACACACAGAATAAGCTGCTTTATCCAGAGAAGATTTACTTAATGAAACAATTAAAGTTGCACAAAAGAAGGGCAGAGGAAAGCCCCTGGAGAGTTAATCTGTACTTTGCGAAGGGTCATTTGATGAGCACTGTAAAAGCCCTGATGAGACAGCAAAGCTATCTGGCAGGAGGAGGAGGAAGCTGAAATGTGTTCCTTTTAGCTTCCTGTCCAAGAGAGAGAGAGAGAGAGAGAGAAGGAACACTTGCGCAAGTACACTTACCATAACAGCAGATGCTAGAATGATCACTGCTGTAGTAGCCTAAGCTATACGGAATTATGTTCTGCCACGGACTTAAAACAGTCAGCCAACTTTTAAAGCTTCAGGACAACTTCCACACATGAAAATCTCTAGATAATATGAACTGAGCTGAGCTGACAAAAAAGGTTCGAGCACCAAGCCCTTCAGAGCTTTCATGTCAAATGAGACAGAAAGGCTATGTCCTGAGACAAATGTCCACACCCTGCCATAGAAAAAAAAAAAAAAAGGATGGAAGGAGGGAGTGGGTACCTCAATAGTGATCATTTGAACATCTACTGTTATGGTAGGTTTACTTGCACAACTGTACTACATTAATCATATTCAATACTGCTGCAGTAAACTAAACTCTATAGGTAAACTCTATCTACCGGATTCACAATGTAACCTTGAAACCATGTTTTAGAGTATTTACACTCTATGAGAATGTCATATAATCTGTATGAATATAGCCTGCTGTTTTCTTCTTGTTTATGTAATCCTATTTCTTCTGAATTTTAATGTACTATGTCTTCTCATTATGTTGGAGCTTTTCTCCCCGGGCCTCTACTGAAAAAGGACATGTATCCAGCTAGACTAGCCCGGTCAACAAATGTAAAATAAAATAAATAAAATAAAAATAAAAAATAAACTACTGTGGCTTAGAAATGGAAAGTGGAGGAGGAAGGATCCAAGCTGGAAAATGATCCTAGCAAAGATTGACCTAGAGAAGGAATCTAGCTTGCAATGTTAAACACTGCTGCTTCTGAAGCAAGCAAGTCCAACCCCTTCCAAAAAGCCAGAGATGAAGCCAAGGCCCTGGTAGAGTGGGTCGTGACCCTGCCTGGAATAGTTTTGTTGTGGTGGGAATAAAGGTAATAGCCGAAGATAACCATTTGGAAATAGTCTTCTGACACATGCTGTCCCTTCTTTTTACCTTCCCAGGAAATAAACAACTGATAGGAAGTTCAGAATGATTTTGTTCACTCCAGATAGTACCAGAGTTGTCTGTGGACATCCAAGGTATGAACTTACCCTTCTCCCTCAGTTTTGGGTTCAGGAGAAAGCACAGGGAGATGGATAGTCTGGCTTGAAGTAAACAGGATACCATTTTAGGGATAAAAGAATGATTACCTCTCAAAGAAACCCCTCTCGCTATAAAAAATGAGATAATGTTGACCCACCATAAGAGCTTACAAGTCAGATTACTCTGACCTCTGCAAAAAGCACATTAGTAAAACTCTTTTCCATTTTAAGAACCTCAATTCAACCCGATGAGCTGGTTCAAATGGAACAAGAGTTAATATCTTGAACACAAAATTAAGATTTCAAGGAGGAGCAACCATTTTTTTGCAGACATCTCTTATGTAATAACCTTTTCAAAAATATTTTGAAATAAGAAAGCCTTGGACGAGGGGGATCCATGAGCAGACATGCTGAAATGCCAACAAATGAACCACAATAAAGGAGTAATTAAGGCCACAGAAAAAAAAACTCTCACAGATCATGTAAAACCAGAAAAACACTAGCCTTGAATGGGGGCTGCTTAAGTTGATGGCACCAACTAGAAAACCTTTTCCATTTGCTTATGTACGGTTTTCTAGTAGGAGGCTTTCTTGACTCCATTAATACTTGTTGCACATGCTTAGAAAACAGGTGTCTAATACTTATTAAGACCCTATCATACAAGCAGTCAGATGAATTGTCTAAGGTCGGGATGTATCAAATACCCCTGTTCTTTTGTCAGAAAATCCAATCAGTGAGGAAAGATTGTGTTAAGTGCCCCTAGTCACTTCCAAAAGAAGGGAGAGCAACTGCTGTTTAGGCAAGAAGTAAGTCACTATAATGAACTTGGGGGATTCCTTCTGAATATTCAGAAGCACCCTTGATACCCATATAAAACGTGGAAAAGCATACAGAAATATTCCTGGCTGAAGAAAAGAAAAAGCATCTGTCTTCCGTGCCTTCCGGCATTAACTCCTAGAACACAATTTTGTCAGTCAGTTGAGTGGTGCGGCAAAAAGGGCTACCTGAGGAATTCCCCAGTTGGATCCAAGCTAAGACGACCCACTGATCTAGTTTTCATTTGCGAGGGTCTGTCTTTCCCTGCCCAGCTTGTCTGCCACACAATTTTGCTTTGACGAAATATAAGATGTCTAGAGTGTGAGATTGTGCTGTAAAGCTATGCCCAGTGTTAACATGGCTTGTCAGTATAGGGGCAAGATCTGCTTCACCCTTGCTTGTTTACTTACCACACAATTGCGGTATTGTCTGTAACAACTTGAAGTGGTCCTGGGAACCACAGGTAATTCAGAGTGTGGAATGACTTGATAAGGGCTTGCCCACTCTCTTATGTCATCTCTTACGTTTATCCGCTTGTGTCTACCTTTGTTGTCCCAGATACATTGTACTTTAATCCCCTAGACACTGCTCCCCAAGCAAACTCCACAGCGTTTGTGATGACTGACTGCTTTGGAGCAGGAGGGGAGAAGGGACAATATGGATTCAGGAATACCTGATGTCTCCACCAAAATATTTCTCTTTTCACAAATTCCAGAAATTAAAGAAGACTTCACTACCACCGTTATCTTTTTCACACTGAGACTTGCCACAAGTATCATGAGACTCAGAGATGCCATAAGACCCAGAAACTTCAGGAATTCCCTAGCAGTGACTGAAGTCTGAGTGGAAAACCTGAGAAATAGATGTAAATATATATCTTATTTTTCCCCCAGTGGAAGAAAAGCACTTTGTACGAAGGTGTCTAGCAGATACCCCAGCAACACAATCCTATGTACCAGAGTCAAAAAATGATTTTGAATGTTCTCTTGGAATCTTCGTCTGCACAGCAGATGTCTTACCCAACTATGAGATTCCTGACACTTTGAAAAAGAATATAAGCCAGGAATCTATGTATAGAAAAATCTGGATACTCTGCAGCCTGCAATGGGTTATGACAGAACCTAGACACTTTCTGAACACTCTTGGAACAGTGGACAGCCCAAATGGTAAGGCAGAGAACGGATACTTAGCTCAGGCCACACATCTTAAACAACTAAAAAGTACAGTTGTGTACCTACCATAAATGCAGATGTTAGAGTGCATTCACTGTTGCAGTCATTACACTTGGGTTATCCTGCTGGCAGGCTACCCAAAGTCGGCCTGAATTCCAAAGTCCTGGTCCGGCGTCTGTTGCTGTTCACCTCTTCCCTGATGTCAGTGCGCCAGGGGTATATAAGATGCAGCCAATGCCATTTTCTTCAGTTTTTCTTGCCCCAGATGTCAGGTACCTCCAAAAGGGTAGGCTAAAAATATTGCTTATAAAAAGCATGCACTAAAATAAACATTACCTTCATGTACAACCAAATACACCACATAGTTTGTATAGAATAGAGAAGTACAGATATGTCCCAGCAAAGAAAGGGGGATGGTGGGTGAGTAACCTGGACTGCAACAGTGAACACACTCTAACATCTACATTTATGGTAGGTACGCAACTGTACTATGTTCATCGTGTTTCAATGTTGCAGTCATTACACTTGGGTTGAATACCAAAGCTGAGGTTGGGCAGCTGGATCTAAATAGAATTAGGATTGGCTATGAGGCCATGCAGAACTGCAGTGGCAAAGCCTGCTCTGGATTTAGAGTAAAGAGGTAAGTGGTAGTGCTTAGTAAAAGTGTGCACTGAAGTCCAAGTTGCAGCCTCCAAACTATCCTTGGTTGGTACTCCTCTGAGGAAGGCTGCTGAGGTGGCTGCTGCCCTGGTCGAATGTAGTCTAATGCCCTTAGGCACTGATTTGCCATGTTGTGAATAGCAGAAACGAATGCAGTGTCCTATCCATTTTGAAATAGTTTGCTTTGAGATAGCCTTTCCTTGTGATCCTGCAGCATATGCCACTAAAAGTTGCTCAGTCTTTCTGAAATCTTTAGTTTTGTCCAAGAAGAAGTGTGGCTGTCTGTGTATGTCCAAAGAAAGCAGAAATCTCTCCCCTTTATTCTGTGGGTTTGGGTAAAAAGTAGGTAAATGAATGGTTTGATTAAGAGCCACACTGGACACTACCCTTAGTCATAAATGTTGGGTTTGTCCTTAGAGAAACCCTGTCCGGATGGAAGATAATAAAAAGGTTCCACAGCCATTAATGCCTGTAACTCTGAGACTCTTCTTGCTGAAGTTATTGCTAGGAGCAGAGCTGTTTTCCATAAGAATTTTATCTCAGCTGTATTGACTGGCTCAAAAGGAGGAAGTGTGAGTTTTTCCAAGACAAAATTGAGGTCCCATGCAGGTATTGGTGCTCTCCTTGGAGGTCTTATGTTTTTGGCCCCTCTGAGGTACTGCCTAAGCAATGGATGGGAAAAGATAGGTGGGTCCGTATTGTAATGAGCTGAAACGGCAGAGGCATGGATCTTAATTGATGAGAAAGATAGGCCTTTGTCCAGCATCTCAGTTAGGTATTGTAAAATCTGAGGGATATTTGGTACAAGCATGTCAATTCCTTGTGCCTGGTTCCAAGTACAGAATCTCTTCCATTTTTCTGCATAAGATTTTCTGGTGGTGGGCCTCCTGGCCTCCAAAATAACATCCATAACCGCTTTAGAGAGAGGTGTATTTGGAATGGTTACACTATCCCCCATGCAGCTAGATTTAGGGTTCTGAGCTGGCTGTGCAGGATCTGATTGTTTTGTTGGGTCAGTAAATGAGGGATTTGAGGCAATGTCCAGGCTGGGCCTTGAGACAAGCTCCTTAGGATTGGGTACCAGTGCTGGTGTGGCCACTCCGGGGCAATCAGTAATATTTGTGGCTTCTCTTGTCTGACCTTGAGGAGTACCTTGGGGAGGAAAGGCATATACTGTAAGGTTGTTCCAGCTGAATGACAAAGCATCCACTTTCCATGCTTGTTTGTGATAAATCCTTGTGCAGAATCTCTGTAGTTGGCAGTTGTGACGGGAGGCAAATAGATCTATGTCTGGGCATCCCCATTTCCTTGTTATCATGTTGAAGATGTGTGGATCTAGTTTCCACTCGTGAGGATCCATGAGGTTTCTGCTTAGTTCTTCTGCCAGAGCATTTCTTTTTCCTGGCAAGAATTGTGCTTGCAGGTGTACTTGGTAAGTCAATGCTGTGTTCGACAAAATCATGGCTTGTCTGCAGAGGGGCTAATAATGTGTACCTCCCTGCTGGTTTATGTACCACATGACTGTCGTACTGTCCGTCTTTATCAGCTGTCCTGGATGAAGTAGGTCCTTGAAGGCTGTCAGGGCATTTTGTACAGCTAGTATCTCTTTTTGATTGATGTGAAGATGCCTTTGGCTTGTGGGCCATGTGCCTTGAACACATTTTCCTGCCATGTGGGCTCCCCAGGCATAATCTGATGCATCTGTTAGTGTTTGCCTGGCTGTGGGTAAAGTGAATGGCTGTTCCTTGTTGTGGTGACAGGCCTGTGCCCGCCATCGAAACTCCTGTTGCAGACAGGGAATGAGTGAAATTAATGATTCCAGGCTGTGGCAATGTTGAGTCCAAACACTTTTTAGATACCATTGTAGCTTCCTCATATGCAGTCTTGCATATGGAATTAGCAGAATGCAGGATACCATGAAGCCCAGAGCCTACAGAATTTTTCTTGCAGATAACTGGGTCTTTGTTGCCATGCTTTCGAAGTAAGAAGTCAGTTGCCTTTGTTTGTCTGGTGTGAGATAAGCCATCTGGGCAGTTGTATTTAATCTTGCACCCAGGAATATTATCTCTTGACAGGGTACTAGTTTTGATTTATTTTCGTTTACTGTGTACCCTAGGCCAATTAGTAATCTTTTTACAAACGCCAGATGCTTTAGTACAATGTCTTGGGTCTCTGCTTGAATAAGGCAGTTGTCCAAGTAGGGATATACTTGAATTCCTCTTTGCCTGCAAAATGCAATTACTGGTGTAAGGCATTTTGTGAAGACTCTGGGCGCAGTAGATAAGCCAAAGGGCAGTGCAGAAAATTGGTAGTGCATTGAGCCAGCTATGAATCTGAGGTATCTTCTGCAAGATTGTCTAATTGGGACATGCAGGTATGCCTCTTTGAGGTCCAAAGTTACAAGCCAAGCCTTCTTGCCCAGCATGAGCAGAAGCTGCTGCAGAGTCAACATTTTGAATTTTGGAACGTAAAAAAGGTATTTAGAATAGACAGGTCCAGAATTGGTCTCCAGGCTTTGTCCTTTCTTGGTACTAAGAAAAGTCTTGAGTAAAATCCTTGCCCCTGCTCTTGTTGGGGCACTGGCTGAATAGCCCTCATGTTCATGAGCGATGAAACTTGTTTTTGTGCCTCTGCCCATTGATTGTGTCGCAGGTCTGGCATACCTTTTGTCTTTGGAAGGGTGTGAAAGTGGAACCGGTAGCCCTAAAAGACTATATTTAAGACCCATTTGTCCTGGGTGATCATGTGCCAACTTTGTGAAAAAAGTGCTAGCTTTCCCCCTAAGGGTGCTGCCAAAAGATAAGTGCTTGGCATTGGCAGGGGGAGGTCATTGGGACTGTTTCCTATGTGGCTGTGATTTGTCTTCTCCGCTTTTGGAGGTAGAAGCACCCCATTGTTTGGGCCGTATGAGCCCTGGGGCTATTGCCTGCCTGTAGGGCGTCTGTATCTGCCTCTTTGTGGCCTGTCTGACACTGGAAAGGACCAATTCTTAGAAGGCCAGTTCCTGCTAAATCTGGATGGCTGTACCTGTAAGAAACCCTTTACTGTCTGCATAGATTTAGCTTTATCCTCCTTTTTCTTCAACACCAAACAGTATCATGCTGTAATGGAGCATCCAATAATTTTGCTTTAACATGATCAGGAAGATTATGTTCCTTTACCAAACATGCCTTCTAATGACAGAACCTGTAACAGTGGCCCTGCAAGAGGCCTCCAGTGAATCAAAACCACATTGCAAAGTATGCTTTCCCACTTGTTCAGCTGCATGCAATAAATCCTGCATTTCCTTGTCCTCAGAACCTTCAGAATTTGTCAACGTTTTCGGTTTTAGTAATGACATTAAGTATTGCTGATATTTAAGCATATGAAACTGACAATTTAAAGCCCTTACAGCCAAGGTAGCAGAAGTGTAAACTTTTTTCCCCATCTGTCCAGTGCCCTTGAGTCCCTATCTGAGGGGACAGGGTTTTTTGCAGTAGAGGCCTTGACCCATTTGGGACCCCAAGATATAGTTTCTGGGTCAGCAGTAGGGTTTTTATATAGAAATTTATGAGAATCTGGAACCCTGTAGCTTCTGTCTGGCTTAACAGGTGCAGGAGGTAAAGAGTCGGGAGACAGCCCGGACTCTGAAAATACATCTACAATGTCTAGAACAGGTGGAATAGCAAGAGGTCTGTGCTGAGGTACTAGAAGAAAGTCTCTGAGCCTTTTCTTAGATTCTGAGTAATCTTGGCTCTCCCAGTGGAAATGCTCCCTCATGGTATGCAGGGTTTCCCCAAAGGAATAATCCTCAGGAGGGGAAGCTGAAAGAATAGACTCTTCAGCATCAGAATCCTCAAAAGGAGGAATAGAGTATCCCTGTTCTGAAGAGAAGCCAAAGGAAATGGAAACCTTATCAGAGGAATCATATTTGGTGTCTTGCCTAGGCCTCTTATCAGGAGGGGGATGGGAACCCCTGATCAAAGTAATTAGGTCTTCGGCCATTTTGAGCATCTGTTTCTTAGGCATGGAAGTCTGTCCTGGAGAATGCTGTACTTGTTTCCATGTCTTTAAAGCTGTTTTAGTCTTTATCTTGGATGCTGAAGTTGGCTTGATATAAAGCTGTGTAGGTCTGAAAACACCCTCAGAAGCCGAAGCCTGCTCAGCGGCTCCGGACCCATCTGAGGGAATAGTTTCCGAAGGCCCAATACCTTGACTATCCAGAGGCCTAGTTGTCTCCACGTGGGAGTCGGAGGCAGCCTGTGGATCTGAGGTAGCGGGTGTCAGGGGCTGCGAAAGTGCCTGAGAACCGGCGACTGGCCTAGAAGAGGCTTCATCGTCGGTTTTGGACCTCGGATGCCAAAGTAATGAAATGCAAAATCGTACCGATGCTTAATAGTGCGTTGGTTAAATCTAGGACAAAACCGACAACTAGCAACGTCGTGGTCAGGGCCTAGGCAAGGAATACAGTAAGAATGAAAATCCTTATGAGGTATTTGCTTCCCACGAGAAATACAATTGTTAACTTTTTCTGACATCGGTCTGGAGCAAGAAAAAAGTTTCCCCAACGGGGTACTTAGCTTTATTGAAGACTTCGGATCTGAAATTCAATTTCGAAAATCTCAGGAGTCGGCCAAACGGCACTTGCGAACTGCTTTTGCTTCAGGCACCACACGGCAAGAAAGACTGAAGAAAATGGCGTCGGCTGCATCTTATATACCCATGGTGCACTGACGTCAGGGAAGAGGCTACAGCAACCGACGCCGGACCAGGATTTTGGAATTCAGGCCGACTGAGGGTAGCCTGCCAGCAGGATAACCCAAGTGTAATGACTGCAACAGTGAAACACGATGAACATCATGAATGAACAGAAAAGTGATAAGCATCTCTTAAATTCTAACGAAGGTTACCAAAAAAACTCAAATCAGGAAGGAGGAGAAACAGATGGCGAACTTGGGCAATATCACATAATGGTTTAGGAAACATAGGTACAGAGCTGCTCTCCAGGTATTACCTTTTTTCTTTGGCACAAAACATTTTTCTTTTAAACAAGAAACATCTTTATTAAATAATCATTTATGACAGACAATCATACACTTATATAAATGAAAAACTACAGTGGATGTAAAAAAGTTTACACAGCTCTGTTAAAATGTCAGGTTTTTGTGATATAAAAAATGAGACCAAAATAAATAATTTCAAAACTTTTCCCACCTTTAATGTGACCTATAACCTGTGCAATTCAATTGAAAAACAAATAAATCTGTTAGGGGGAAAATATAAAAAAGTACAAAACATACAATAAGCTGGTTGCATAACCCAATACCCAATACTTTGTTGAAGCACCTTTTGATTTAATTACAACATTCAGTCTTCTTGGGTTCAACCATCCCATCAATTAAAGAGACTCTAATTAACCCCAAATACAGTTCAGCTGCCCTAGTAGGATTTTCCTGACACTCAGTTGCCTGCTACAGCAAAAGCCATGATTCACAGAGAGCTTCACAAAGCATCAAAAGGATCTCATTGTTGAATGGTATCAGTCAGGAGAAGGGTACAAAAAAAAATTCCACAGCATAGAACACAGTGAAGACAGTCATCAAAAATAGAGAAAATATGGAACAGTGACGTTGCAAAGAAATGGACGTCCCTCCAAAATTCATAAAAAGAAAAGAAGAAAACTGGTCAGGGAGGCTGCCAAGACATCTACAGCAACACTGAAGGAGCTGCAGGAATTTTTGGCAAGTACTGATTGTGTACTACAGGTGAGAACAATCTCCCAAATTCTCCATATGTCTGGGCTATGGGGCAGGGTTGCAAGACAGAAGCCTTTTCTTACACAGAAAATCATGCAGGCCCAGCTAAAATTTGCAAAACAATACATCAAGTCTCCCATAGGCATGCGGGAAAATGTGTTATGGTCTAATGAGACCAAGGTTGAACTTTTTGGCCACAATTTCAAAAGGTATGTTTGACACAAAAACACTTTGCATCACCAAAAGAACACCATCTCCATGGTGAAGCATGGTGGTGGCAGTATTATGCTTCACCGTGGGGATGGTGAAGCAGGATACTGCCACCACCATGCTTCACCGTGGGGATGGGTGAAGCATGGTGGTGGCAGTATCATGCTTTGAGGTTGCTTTTCTTCAGCTGGAAATGGCGATTTAATCAAGGTGGAGGGAATTATTAACAGTTCCAAATACCAGTCACTTTTGGCCCAAAACCTGCAGGCATCTGCTAGAAATCTGACGATGAAGAGGAATTTCACCTTTCAACATGACAATGACCCCAAGCATACATCCAAATCAACAAAAGAATGGCTTCATCGGAAGAAAATTGAAGTTTTGGAATAGCCTAGACAGAGCCCAGACCTAAATCCAATAGAAAATATGTGGGGTAACCTGAAGAGGGCTGTGCACAAGAGATGCCCTCGCAATCTGACAGATGTGGTACACTTCTGCAAGGAAGAGTGGGCAAATATTGCCAAGTCAAGATGTGCCATGCTGACAGACTTCTACCGCAAGAGACTGAATGCTGTAATTAAATCAAAAGGTGCTTCAACAAACAATTTGTTTGAGGGTGTGCACACAATGCAGCCAGCTTATTCTACTTTTTTTATTTTTATATATTTTCCCCCTAACAGATTTGTTTGTTTTTCAATTGAATTGTACAGGTTATAGGTCACATTAAAGGTGGGAAAAGTTCTGAAATGATTTATTGTGGTCTCATTTTTTTTACATCACAAAAACCTGGCATTTTAACAAGGGTGCATACACATTTTATACCCACTGTGTATTGGCATAATCCCAGCTGCAGGCATTTTATCACAAACCATACTGACATAATCCTAGTTGCAAATATTATACATCATCTATAATCTACCCAAGCATTAACAGTCAAACATTACACAATTCAATCAAGTCCTGCCTTCTTTTAAACCTCATTTCACCCCTGTATGCATTGTTCCCACAATTCCCATTTTTCCTATGTAATTTGCTCCTACCATTTTTTAAAGATCCCAATTCCAGTTGGTTTACCTCTGTTAACTATATTCACTTCTTCTAGTTCAGTTGGTTTAGACTTTGATATCCATTTTCTAGTAACTGCTTTTTTGGCAACCACCATAATTAGACTCAGCAAGGCCTTACTACATCTAAGCAATTCTGAATCTGTATCATAACTCAGAAAAATCATTCCCCTAGTTACACCAATTTGCTCACCCAGTATCTGACAGAGTAGTCTGCAAGAAATCTTCATAAATCTGCCAACTCCTTACTCTCCCACAAAATATATTCCCAATTATCTTTCTTCTCAATTACACCTCCAACATTTGCTGTCTACATGAGGAACAATTATCTGGAGTCTACCTGGGGTATAAAAATGTAAACATTTCCACGCAAAAATCCTAATTCTTCTACACTTGTCACATATTTGGGAGATGTACATATATCCCCCCATTGTTTCTTTGTGAATTGCTTACCCAGTCTCTCTTCCCAATCCTTTCTAAACTCCTCTGATTGATTATTATAGTTATCATGGAATATTTTATACGCTCTACTAATTATTCCTTCCTTTTTTAATGGCAACTTCTGTTCTAGAATCCACTAAAAACTCTACCAGTGCTGGTCTTTCGTTTATGACCCCACCACACACACATTTCTTTCTTTTTGCCTATACTCTGATATCAATCCTTAATAGGAAAGGCAATCTCTAACCTGTAGTCCAAATAAATTCTTGACATCTTCCCATTCTATTACTTTTCCCTCTCTAGTTATTTGCTCTCAATGCCTTGGTTCCTTTGCCACTTTTCTCCATTAAGTTTCAGCCCCCTCTTGCCTATTGTCCGTATCCCTGATTGCAGTCATCCCTAGCGGCAGAATCTCCTTCCTCCATTCCCGTTTTAGCTTAGTTCTTAGAATACTTTCTTCTACTTTATGAATTTAACATATTGTATGATTACTGTTATTGTCCTTAAAGATCTGCATCCAAAATCCCTGTCTCTCCTTGTTCTTGAGCTTCCCCCATTTCATCATCATCCCTTTCCACTTTGAATTATAGGTTTTTGCTTGTGGTATGCAAAGGAGCATTAACGTGTAGCTCTGAAACACATTTCAAATCGGTTAATCCCGATCTGACTTGTTATATTGGAAGAATCAGCTTATCCCACTGGACTTTTGCTGTCTTCCCCTCCCAGATGAAATCCTTCAGATCTTTAATTGCTATAAACTTTTCCTCTGGTTGATAATCTGCCTGACCTGTGTACAAGACTAAAGGAACTAAAAACATTTTAACTGCTTGTATCTTACTATCCATATAACAGAGCTTCTAATTTCTCAGTTTTTGTACTATCTTTTGTTTAGTATCTTCCTATATATCCTTACCTGCCACAACAGAATTATTTTTAATCCATACTCCTATCAGCTCCCCATAAATACGGATATTGCTGAACCAGTTCATATGTGGGTACATAACTTACCACTACTGCCTTTATTTTAGCTTCATTAATTTTGTATCCTGAAAAGATTTGAAACTGTCTCAAAAGATTCTACAATACTGTAATGTCTCTTTCTGGTTTTGTCAGATATAAAATAATATCTGCAAATAGAACCAGCTTTTCTTGACTAACATACCAATTATATCCTTGAATTTCAAAGTCCCTTATTTTCTTTGCCATTGGTTCTAAATATAATGCAAATCACAAAGGGAAAAGAAGACACCCTTGCTTGGTTCCTCTGCTCAAGCAGAAATGATCAAAGAGGGCCCCAGTCACTTTAATTTTCGTCTCAGATCCCTCATATATCCTCCTAATCAATCTTATGATTTTTTGGGGGGAAATGCAAATGCTTCCATTGCCCTGCTCATAAAGTTCCACCTTGCTTTGTCAAATGCTCTCTCTACATCAAGACACACCAACAACAATGGTATTTATTTTTTACATTCTGCTTCCCTCTGGATCATCAATGTTCTGTTTAAATTGTCCAATGTTTCCTCCCCTTCACAAACCCACACTGATCAATATCTATCAAATTTGGCATTACCTTTGTCATTCTTTTAGCCATTATAGACATGAATACTTTATAATCACTGTTTAGTATTGAATTGGGCCTGTATGAACCTGGATCTGATGGATCTTTAACCTCTTTCGGTATTATAGCCACCACCGCTTTCTTCCAGGATGTTGGCAATTCTTCTCTAAAAATACTGTTAAAACCTTCCAGATCTTTATAATTTCTTTCCCTCCTAACTTCCAAACTTGAAACTTCCACAGGAATACCATCTATTCCTAGGGACTTTCCTGTAGATTGGTTGTACATCACAATTTTTATCTCACCTCCTCCTATCCTAATAGTAATTGAGCCTCATCTACCTCTAACCTTCGCATATTTAATTCTTCCATAAACATTTCCATCTTTTCTTGTTGCATCTTTCTCTGCTTAATACAGACTTTCATAGAATTTCCGAAATATTTCTAATACCTATACAGGATCTCGTTACCTTCTTTGTTATAGGCTCCCTAAGTTTGGCAACAACCCTGACTACTTGTTGCCAGAGTCCCTGTGCTAAAAAGTTTTTGTGCTCTACAGTTTAAAAAAAAAAAACAGCTGCTTACAATCTTTCTAAACTCATGTATATTCTCGCGGTAATCCTGTATTTTTCATTCAGAATTCTGCAGTTGCGCCTTTTCTTGTTCTGTAACATTCCCCCTATTCTGCAATACTTAAACATTTGTCAGTTCCTCTAAATAATTCTTGTTACTGCTTAACTATAGCTCCCTTTCTTTTATTTCCACCCTATTTTTAAATGCCACCTTAATTTTATCCCAATCCCTAGCAAAGTAATTTCTAACCTCTTGAACAGCTCCGGAATAATCTCCATTATCTGTTCCTTAAACTCCTCTTTTTTCAGATAGGTGGGAAAGTGCCAATGTCTCATTTTTATTTCATTACCCTGTTTTTTTACTTTAATTATTATTGGTACATGATCTGGAATAGTTACTGGGTGTGTACAAAGATCTTCAATTAAATGCACATGTTCCTGTGAAAGGTAAATTCTGTCTAGCCTAGCCCAGTTTTTATAATTTGGGGAATAATATGTAAACTCACTCCGAACTCCTACTACTGAATGCACATCTTCCATGCGAAATATTTTCATAAAATTTCTTCAAATATCTGCCCTCCTTTGTAATACTTTCCCTTGTGGGGCCCAGGCACATCTTCACTGTTGCAAATCAAATTCCAGTCCCAACCTACAGGTAATATTCCTTGGTGAAAGCCGATTATTTCTCACAGAATTTTCTTAAACTGCATTTTAGCAGTTTTGGTGGAATACAAATACATGCCAGTGTAATCCTCCTCTCTTGCTAGTAGCCCTTTAGCTCTAAAAATCTGCCATTATCTTTCTTATCCTCTTCTAGCACTACTGGACCTCCTCTTGCAATTAATATAAGTGATGAAGACTCAACAAAGATCACCACGCCAAAGAGAGACTGTCCGTTACAAAGTGGATAAATAGGCAGCAAACACACGTACAGTCCCAACACAGGAAAGGCAAAAGCAGTTATAAAATCCAATATGTTTATTGTATAAAAATACAGATGAGCGCTTTCGCGTATTGCTACGCTTCTTCAGATCACAAAATAAAAACAAGTTCACCTTATTTAAATGTAACTCAATTATCTAATTAATTCAAATCCTCCAATAAGCGCTATGTATAGGATTAACCCATTGTTTAAACACACATTAAGAACTTCACTTTCATCAGACAACAAAAAATCTTTATACTATGGAAACATGTATATAAAACAATAGTAATAATAGTATAAAAATGAAGATAAAAACTCTCTCTAAAACATTAAATGTGAATAAACAAAAGTAAACAAACAACTATTAGTATGAACATATTACATTTTATATGAATCTAAGCATAAAGCTTAATTTGATGTATATAGATAAAATGAAATACTATATCATGTAATAAATATAAAACTTTCTAAAAAAGTGTAACAGATACATAATGCTTAAATTTTAATAAATATGGGTAAAACATTAATAGCTATTAAAATGTGACTTCATCTACGGGACTTTAACACAGAGCGTAATGAAACATATGTATTAAGACCTGGTGGGTAATGAGCTCTTAATTTAAAAACCCACTCAAGTTCTTTACTTTCCAAATGGCTCATATAGTCTCCCCTTCTCTGACTCTGAGGGATAATCTGAAGTACTCTAAACACGAACCCATGATCTTTGTGGATAAAGATATGCTTAGCTAAAGCATTCAATTGATTGTTATTCCTGATGTCATATATGTGATTGTAAATTGGAATTGTTACAATTTTCTTTTAGTCCTAGGTTTTATGCGAATTGTGATACATCAGGACTTATCTATCTAGCAACATGCCATACATGTCCTGCATTTTATGTGGGCATGACTAAAAGAAAGTTCAAACATAGAATTTACAATCACATATATGACATCAGGAATAACAATCAATTGAATGCTTTAGCTAAGCATATCTTTATCCACAAAGATCATGGGTTCGTGTTTAGAGTACTTCAAATTATCCCTCGGATTTCCTAGATGGTAACGTGTTTGTTTGGCCCAGAAGAACTGAGAACACCTCGACACACAATTTACCTGTTACCGCTGCTACCATGGATACCACGCTAACTGATGTTGATTCGGCGAGTCCTACATCCAGAGACGTCATAACAGTGAGCTCCGGACGGACTTCAGTAACCAGCTTTGTTACTCCACCTGAGCTACCCATCTCTACGGAGGCAACGAATGCGATTTCTACACCGCAACCAAATCAGGAAGCGGATTGTGCTACAACATCAAGGAGAGATTTGGGAGCCATAAGGAAACATGGAGCTCTACCCTCCAGTAAGGATTTTTTACCTCTACCAATAGAGAAGTCAGTCTTACAGAGAGACAGGTCGAAAAGTTGGGACAGGAGGAAATGGAAGTTCTCTGGAGAGAACCACCGTCAACAGAAAAGGAAGTTCAGATAACGGAACATTTATTTTTCAATTTATCAAGGTTGGTGCTTAATCCAACTGATGTCAGTATACTGGATAAAGGCCTTTCCTTTATCCCTTCTCAAGGCAGTACTTTGAACAGTTTGCTAATAGATTTACGTCTTTTTGCGAGAAATATAGCCATCAAATTATTGTTTTTTAAAGATGATATGAATGTGTCTATTAATACTTGTTCATCAGACACTTATTTGTTTAAGCGCAAAAGTACTTTTTCCCCTCCATTACCTGGTATTGTAGAAAGTTTTGTCAAATTATGTGAACGGGATTTGTATACTTACTTCTTGAAGGGCAATAAGAAATGTCTATATTTTAATATGTCTGAAGAAGAGAACATATCCTTGAGGAAGCTATCTCATGATCCCTCTCTTGTTATAAGACCAGCAGACAAGGGGGGGGGGTATTGTTCTGTTGAATAGAGAAGACTATGATTGTTATATGGAGAACATGCTTAGTGATCACTCTACTTATAAATGTATAGATGAAAAGATCTTAAATAAGATACTTAATGACATTAACGACACACTTTATGACCTGTTAATGTGTCGTCAGATTAGTAAGGACCTATATGAATTTTTTCATATTGCCTCCCCTCAACTTCCAGTAATAAAAGGACTACCCAAAATGCATAAAGGGGTACATCCACCTCCTATACGCCCCATAGTTTCGGGAGACAACTGGAGTACGGAAAACATCTCCATTTATTTAGAGAAGCTTTTGAGACCTTTTGTCAATGATATCCCGACTGTCCTGAGAGATACTTATCAACTTCTAGATTTTCTAGATACTTTAGAGGTTAAATTACTTAGGGATAGACACCTTTTGATAACTATGGATGTCCAAAACTTATTTACTTCCATTCCGAACGACAAGGGTATTGAATCCATTAGAGTTATTTCAGGTTTTACCTTCTATAGATCGCAATATGGAGATATTGGTTTGCCAATTGTTAGAGCTGGTCTTAAACAATAATGTTTTTTGTTTTAAAGAGCATATGTTTCTACAACTAGCAGGGGTTGCCATGGGCACCCCTTGCACGAACACATATGCAAACCTAGTAGTTTACCAGTGGGAGAAGGAGTTTTTATTTAGTCATGACTCTTTTAAAAAATGCCTGGTTTACAAGCGATTTGTGGATGATATCCTTGTCGTTTGGGATGGGAGTTTACAAGATTTTCTTTCGTTTGTGAGTTATTTGGAAACCACTACAAGTTTTTTAAGATTCACTGTCAAAACTTCATATGATACTGTAAGTTTTCTTGACGTGAATCTAAGCATCCAAGATGGCAGGTTACTATCTTCTCTTCACAGAAAGGCCTGTTGGAAGAATGCTATACTAAGATATGATAGCATGCATCCTCGTCACATATTTAGAGGGATAGTGAAGTGTCAGTTTCAGAGGCTCTTGAGGCTTTGCAAAGATCCCATAAACTTGACCATGGAATTAGAAAAGATGGAGCTAATCTTTATCGAAAGGGGCTATGACACTAAGTTAGTGAAACAGGTCAAGGCTGAGGTGTTAGGAGAAGAATCCGATAGGGATTCTAATTTTCAGACTATTAAGAAACTAGTTTATAGAAATAAAAATACTTTTTCCAATAGGGTTATGTCTGTAACTACATACACGAATGATAGTACAGCAATTAATAAAATCATTGCTAAACACTGGGGTGTTTTAACCTTAGATGACAAAGTAACAAACATAGTGGGGCTCACCCCTGGATTTGTTTATAGGAATAATAAAAACTTAAAAAGAATATTATGTACTGATCATATTATTAACAAAGGAAATATTAATTTATCAGGCACTAACATATCACAAGGAAGAGGGACTTATCCATGTAGGAATTGTAATTATTGTGGATATATATCAACAGTACAAGAAGTTATACATCCAGAGTTGGAATTTTCTTTTAGTCCTAGGTTTTATGCGAATTGTGATACATCAGGACTTATCTATCTAGCAACGTGCCATACATGTCCTGCATTTTATGTGGGCATGATTAAAAGAAAGTTCAAACATAGAATTTACAATCACATATATGACATCAGGAATAACAATCAATTGAATGCTTTAGCTAAGCATATCTTTAGCCACAAAGATCATGGGTTCGTGTTTAGAGTACTTCAAATTATCCCTCAGAGTCAGAGAAGGGGAGACTATATGAGCCATTTGGAAAGTAAAGAACTTGAGTGGGTTTTTAAATTAAGAGCTCATTACCCACCAGGTCTTAATACATATGTTTCATTACGCTCTGTGTTAAAGTCCCGTAGATGAAGTCACATTTTAATAGCTATTGATGTTTTACCCATATTTATTAAAATTTAAGCATTATATATTTATGTTACACTTTTTTAAAAGTCTCATATTTATTACATGATATAGTATTTCATTTTATCTATATACATCAAATTAAGCTTTATGCTTAGATCTATATAAAATGTAATATGTTTATACTAATAGTTGTTTGTTTACTCATATTTAATGTTTTAGAGAGAGTTTTTATCTTTATTATTACTATTGTTTTATATGCATGTTCCCATAGTATATAGATTTTTTGTTGCCTGATGAAAGTGAAGTTCTTAATGTGTGTATAAATAATGGGTTAATTTTATACATAGCGCTTATTGGAGCATTTGAATTAATTAGATAACTGAGTTACATTTAAATAAGGTGAACTTGTTTTATTTTGTGATCTGAAGAAGCGTAGCAATACGCAAAAGCGCTCATCTGTATTTTTATACAATAAACATATTGGATTTTATAACTGCTTTTGCCTTTCCTGTGTTGGGACAGTACGTGTGTTTGCTGCCTATTAATATAAGTGATCTTCTTTTCCTTTATCCCAAATTTTCCACTGAATAAGGACCCTGAAAACCTCTCTCTATCAAATTCACATGCTCAGTTCTTTCCAAGTGCGTCTCCTGTAACACAGCTATTTGCACTATATATTTTTAATATGGTTCACTATTCTTTCGTTTTTGTATTTATCTGCGAGACCATTGACATTTAAAGACATTACAGAAAGTATCTTTGTATTAAAAAGTTATTACACCTCTTTTATGTACAACACATTTTTTTGTTAAATGTCTAAACTTTTGTGTTACATGCATACACCATTTGGCAGTTGAACCTTTATATTATAATTGTTTCTTGTCATATCCATCTCAGCTTATGTCACATCTTAAAAAAAATGTATTTGTTTTATTGAAAGCCCTCAAAAAATACCCCCCAAACCGATTAATTTAATACTAACAAACAAAACTATGTACATCTTTAAATACTGAAGTTTTAAGCTCCTAATCGCAACAAATGTTCCAAACCGACAGCCATACTCACACACTGGAGTTAACCTAAAAGAAAGATTATCCATGCTAAGATGCATGATGCTGCCTGTGTTTCTACTAAGTGCTAAGTGGTTTTGTCTTATCTTTATAGCTCTCCCAGCTGGGAAATGCCCTGAACGCTTTCAGAGAACATTATCTCCTGGACAGTTTATCTCTTCTTTTTTTCCCAGCCAATCACTCTCCACCAGACTGTAACCACTTTCTCTACCAGTTCGTCCCCATGGAGATATGAGAACCAGAAGGTCAATTTAGCTTTATTGGAGTGTTTCCATGGAGACATGAGGGCCAGACACAGAACTGCTATTAAGCATACATTCAGTTGCTAGAAAAAAGACAATATTAAACATTATTTTTCATTCTATTGCTTTCTTTTTAAACTAGTTACTAAACCAATCCAGGTTCCTTAATTCAGTCATCCTCCTATGCAAGAATGAGAAAAAGGACATTAATTTTTCTTTTGTCATGCTGTTTTAACTAGGTTTTTTTTATACTGCAGTGCCTACATTTCTTAAAACTGAACAAGAAGAAAGACAGAAGGGAGAAAGAAAGGAAAAAAAGAACAGTAACACCTACTTACAATCCCACTGCATTAAAAAAATAAATAAAAAACAAACTGAGAAAACCCCACTTTATAGCATGCAGAGAAAACCATACACCACAAAAACAGTACTATTAAAGGAAAACAACAGGATATTAAAGCAGATTCCCCAACCTGATGACTCTTCCAGTCCCTGTTCTTTGATGAAGCTTAAAAAAGTTACCCTTGCAGCTTTACAAAATAACCCACTCAACTGTTTTCCCTGTTCTGCTTCCTAGCTTTCTATATGGTTTTTGTTTCACTTTGCAAACCAACTTGAAAAACCTGTAGCTGGCTCTGAAATTATGATGTCACATCTGCCATCTGCTCTTGCTCTAGCTATCAGGATGTTTCCTTCCCCAAAGTGATGTAAGCCCCGCCTGATTTGCATGCTGTATAGAGAGCAGTGTTCCTCCCACATTGTGATGTCAGACCTGCCTTACCCAGCCCACTCAACCTAATAAAATCCATGTGGTGTGTGGAACTCTTTTTCATTGTACGTGTATCCTGTCGACTGTATTTGTTTGAGGGACTACTGAAAAGTTTGGACTGTCTGCATTTTTTACTTCATTGGTAAGATAAGTCTTCCAAGTGAATTAAAAATGTAATTCTACACACAGCCCGTTTGAATACACTTCTAGCCCTATTTTGTGCTGCCTGATATAGTTTATGCTTCTGTTTGAGGGTGCCACATGGTTCACTAGTGTATGCTGCTGCCGACTATCTAGATTAGCCTTCTGTTGTATTTGCTTGCTGCTAATATATAATTATATGTATTTTGTATATTATTATTGTATTATGGTTATACATTTTATTTGATACTGCTGGTTCTCAGTTAATTATCTAGTCATTGTATTCCCGTGTGTGAATGCTGCCTTCTGTTTTAGTCAGGTCCCATGCTGCATGCTGAATTTGGCTTGGTGAGTATTATCTGCGTTTATCTTCGTTACTGATACTCAGAATAACCAGTCTCTTCTTTTTTTTTTTTTTATGCAAGTGTTGGTTTATAGTGATAGCTCGTATATTTATCACTACTGCTGCTCATTTGTTTTTTCTAATTTTAGCATGTTATTAATGCTCATTTTGGCGTCTGTGTGTGCCGTGCTCGTTTAAATATATATTTTTTTCTGCTGCACGTTAGTGCTTCATGCAGCCATTTTAAAGGTTAGAGTGAGTTGGACTGCAATTGCGATGTTCTCTTGTCGGCAAGTATCATGTTTACTTGCCCTTGTTTTGCTGTGTATGCTGTGGGCCATGTTTGTGGGTGCCGATATCCTCTACATTTTTGAAAAGCCCCCTCAACCTGAAGAAAGTTTCTCTTTCATGGTATATTCTGAACCAAGTTAGGTACTGCTATAGATATTTTAGCTCTGTGAGCTGTTCTTGGTATTGTAACACATAACACTTCTTTTTAAAAAAATCCGATGAAGTGTAATGTTGGTGTAGGTCTGAAACTGTTCTAACTGAAACCTCCGAGGTCTGGAAGGGGATGTTCATCGTGTTTCACTGTTGCAGTAATTACTCTTGGGTTATCCTGCTGGCAGGCTACCCACAGTCAGCCTGAATTCCAAAGTCTTGGTTGGCATCGGTTGCTGTCACCTCTTCCCTGACTTCAGTGCACCAGGGGTATAAAAGATGCAGCCGATGCCATTTTCTCCAGTCTTTCTTGCTGCGCGGTGCCCGAAGCAGAAGCAGTTCACAAGTGCTGGTTGGCTGACTCCTGAGATTTTTGTGTTCGAATTTCAGATCCGAAGTCTTCATTTAAAGCTAATTACCCCTTTGGGGAAACTTTTTTCTTGCTCCAGAACAATGTCAGAAAAAGTTAATTGTATTTCTTGTGGGAAGCAAATACCTCATAAGGACTTTCATTCTTATTGTATTCCTTGCCTAGGCCCTGATCACAACGTTGCTAATTGCAGGTTTTGTGCTAGATTTAACCAACGTCAGTACGATTTTGCATTTCTTTACTTTGGCTGAAGATTTAATTACACGATGTCAGATAGCCATCCGACTACCGCAATTCACAAGAAACGCAAGGAAAAGGAAAAGGACAGGCATCCGAGGTCCAAAACTGACGACAAGGCTTCTTCT
Source organism: Protopterus annectens (assembly GCF_019279795.1). Classification (NCBI taxonomy): domain Eukaryota; kingdom Metazoa; phylum Chordata; order Ceratodontiformes; family Protopteridae; genus Protopterus; species Protopterus annectens. The sequence continues at coordinate 1,824,300,402 of NC_056733.1, read as the reverse complement.
AAGCCAGTCGCCGGTTCGCCGGTTCTCAGTGAGGCGCTTTCGCAGCCCCTGACACCCGCTACCTTAGAGCCGCAGGCCGCTTCCGACTCCCACGTGGAGCAGACTAGGCCGCTGGAAATTCATGGTATAGGACACTTGGAAAACATTCCCTCAGATGGGTCCGGAGCCGCTGAGCAGGCATCGGCTTCTGAGGGTGTTTTCAGGCCTACACAATTATATGTAAAACCGACTACAGCTTCAAAGGCAACGACTAAAGCACCACTAAAAACAAAGAAACAAGTGCAGCAAGCCCATGGACAGGCCTCCATGCCTAAAAAATAGATGCTCAAAATGGCTGAAGACCTAATTATTTTGATCAGGGGTTCCCATCCCCCTCCTGATAAGAGGCCTAGGCAAGAGACAGAATATGAATCTTCAGATCAGGTTTCCATTTCCTCTGACTACTCTTCTGAACAGGAATACTCTCTTCCTCCCTATGAGGATTCTGCTGCTGAAGAATCTATCCCTTCAGCCTCTCCTCCTGAGGATTATTCTTTTGGGGAAACCCTGCATACCACGAGGAGCACTTCCACTGGGAGAGCCAAGACTATTCAAAAATCTAAGAAAAGGCTCAGAGACTTTCTTTTACTACCTCAGCACAGGCCTCTTGCTACCCCCCTGTTTTAGACATTGTAGATGATGTATTTTCACAGTCCGGACTGTCTCCTGACTCTTTACCCCCTGCACCTGTTAAGCCAGACAGATACTACAGGGTTCTAGATTCACATACATTTCTTTATAAAAATTCTGCTGTTGACCCAGAAACTATTTCTCAGGGTCCCAAAGGGGTCAAGGCTTCCATTGTAGAAAATCCTATCCCCTATGATAGGGATTCAAGGGAACTGGACAGATGGGGGAAAAAGGTTTACACTTCTGCTACATTGGCTGTGAGGGCTTTAAACTGTCAATTTCATATGCTTAAATATCAGCAATAAATGTCACTGCTTAAACAGAAAATATTAACAAATTCTGAATGTGCAGAAAACAACGAAATGCAGGATTTATTGCATGCAACTGAACAAGTGGGAAGGCATACTTTGCAATGTGGTTTTGATTCTCTGGAGGCCTCTTGCAGGGCCGCTGCTACGGGTTCTGTCATTAGGAGACATGCTTGGTTAAAGGAACAGAATCTGCCTGATCATGTTAAAGCAAAATTATTAGATGCTCCATTACAGCATGATACTTTGTTTGGTGTTAAAGCAGAAGAGGTGTTGAATAAAATGGAGGACAAAGCAAAATCTATCCAGACAGTTAAGGATTTCTTACAGGTGCAGCCACCCAGATTTAGCAGGAACTGGCCCACAAAGAACTGGTCCTTTCCAGTGTCAGACAGGCGACAAAGAGGCAGATACAGAAACCCCAGAGGCAGATCCCAGTACCAAGGCTCATACAGGCCTAAACAATGGGGTGCTTCTACCTCCAAAAGCGGAGAAGACAAATCACAGCCATACAGGAAACAGTCCCAATGACTTTCCTCTGCCAGCACCAAGCACTTATCTTTTGGCAGCCCCCTTAGGGGGAAAACTAGCACTTTTTTCCAGAAAACTGGCACATGATCACCCAGGACAAATGGGTCTTGAATATAGTGTCTCAGGGCTACAGGTTCCACTTTCACACCCTGCCAAGGGCAAAAGGTATGCCAGACCTGCCACACAATCAATGGGCAGAGGCACTAAAGCAAGTTTCATCCCTCATGGATATGAAGGCCATTCAGCGAGTACCACAGCAAGAGCAGGGACAAGGATTTTATTCGAGACTTTTCTTGGTACCCAGAAAGGGCAAAGCCTGGAGACTAATACTGGACCTGTCTATTCTAAACACACATCTGGACGTTCCAAAATTCAAAATGTTGACTCTGCAGCAGCTTCTGCCTATGCTGGGCAAGAAGGCTTGGCTTGTAACTTTGGACCTAAAAGAGGCTTACCTGCATGTCCCAATCAGACAATCTTGCAGAAGATACCTCAGATTCATAGCTGGCTCAATGTACTACCAATTCCCTGCACTGCCCTTTGGCTTATCTACTGCGCCCAGGGTCTTCACAAAATGCCTTGCACCAGTAATTGCATTTTGCAGACAAAGAGGAATTCAAATATATCCTTACTTGGACGACTGCCTTATTCAATCAGAGAAAAAGGACATTCTACTAAAGCATCTGGTGTTTGTAAAAAGATTACTAATTTGCCTAGGGTACACAGTAAACGAAAAGCAATCAAAACTAGTACCCCCTCAAGAGATAATATTCCTGGGTGCAAGCTTAAATACAACTGCCCAGATGTCTTATCTCACGCCAGACAAACAAAGGCAACTGACTTCTTACTTCAAAATGTTGGCAATAAAAACCCAGTTATCTGCAAGAAAAATTCTGCAGGCTTTGGGCTTCATGGCATCCTGCATTCTGCTAATTCCATATGCCAGACTGCATATGAGGAAACTACAATGGTATCTAAAAAGTGTTTGGACTCAACATTGCCACAGCCTGGAAACATTAATTACCCTCATTCCCTGCCTGCAACAGGAGTTTCGATGGTGGGCACAGGCCTGTCACCACAACAAGGGACAGCCATTCACTTTACCCACAGCCAGGCAGACACAACGGATGCATCAGATTATGCCTGGGGGGCCCACATGGCAGAAAAATGTATTCAGGGCACATGGCCCGCAAGCCAGATGCATCTTCATATCAATGAAAAAGAGATGCTAGCTGTTCAAAATGCCTTTCAAGGATCTACTTCATCCAGGACAAGTATTGATAAAGACGGACAATACTACAGTCATGTGGTACATAAACCAGCAGGGAGGCACACATTCCTACCCCCTCTGCAGACAAGCCATGACTTTGTGGGACACACCATTGACTTATCAAGTTCACCTGCAAGCACAATTCCTGCCAGGAAAGATAAATACTCTAGCAGACGAACTAAGCAGAAACCTCATGGATCTCCATGAGTGGAAACTCGATCCACAAGTCTTCAGCATGATAACAAGGAAATGGGGATGCCCAGACATAGATCTATTTGCCTCCCCTCACAACTGCCAACTACAGAGATTCTGCACAAGGACTTACAAGCAAGCATGGAAAGTGGATGCCTTATCCTTCAGCTGGAAAAGCCTAACAGTATATGCCTTTCCTCCACTGCCTCTCCTCCCCAAGGTACTCCTAAAGGTCAGACAAGAGAAGCCACAAATGATACTGATTGCCCCAGATTGGCCACGCCAGCACTGGTACCCAATCCTAAAGAACTTGTCTCAAGGTTCAGCCAGGACACTGCCTTAAATTCCTCACTTACTGACCCAATAAAACAATCAGATCCTACACAGCCAACTCAGGACCTTAAATCTGGCAGCATGGCGGATAATGTAGCCATTCAGAACACTCCTCTCTCCAAAGCTGTGATGGATGTTATTTTGGATGGCAGGAGGCCCACTACCAGAAAATCTTAGGCAGAAAAATGGAAGAGATTCTGTGCTTGGAACCAGGCACAAGGAACTGACACTTTTGTTCCAAACATTCCTCAGATTTTACAATACTTAACTAAGATGCTGGACAGAGGCCTATCCTTTTCATTAATTAAGATCCATGCCTCTGCCATTTCAGCCCATTACAATACGGAACCACGCATCTTTTCTCATTCTTTAATAAGGCACTACTTCAGAGGGGCCAAAAGCACAAGAACTCCAAGGAGAGCACCAATACCTGCATGAGACCTCAATTATGTCTTGGAAAAACTCACACTGCCTCCTTTTGAGCCAGCCTCAACAGCTGATATAAAATTCATATCCTGGAAAACAGCTCTGCTCCTAGCAATAACCTCTACAAGACAAGTCTCAGAGTTACAGGCACTCACGGCTGTGGAACCTTTTATCATTTTCCATCCAGACAGGGTTTCTCTGAGGACAAACCCGACATTTATGCCTAAGGTGGTGTCTAGTGTGGCCCTTAACCAAACCATTCACTTGCCTACCTTTTTATCCAAACCCACAGAACAAGGGTGAGAGACTTCTGCATTCTTTGGACATACACAGACAGCTACGCTTCTACTTGGACAAAACTAAAGCTTTCAGAAAGACTGAGCAACTTTTAGTGGCGTATGCTGCTGGATCACAAGGAAAGGCCATCTCAAAACAGACCATTTCAAAATGGATAGGCCATTGCATTTGTTTCTGCTATTCACAACATGGCAAATCAGTGCCTAAGGACATTAGGCCACATTCAGCCAGAGCAGCAGCCTTCCTCAGAGGAGTACCAACCAAAGACATCTTAGAGGCTGCAACTTGGAGTTCGGTGCACACCTTTACCACTTAACCTCCCTACTCTAAATCCAGAGAAGGCTTTGCCACTGCAGTTCTGCAGGGCCTCATAGCTTCTCCTAATCCTCAGCTTTGGGATTCAACCCAAGAGTAATGACTGCAACAGTGAAACATGATCAACATAGTACAGTTGTGTACCTACTATAAATGTAGATGTTCGAGTGTATTCACTGTTGCAGTCCAGGTTACCCTCCCACCATCCCCCTTTCTTTTGCTGGGTCTTATCTGTACTTCTCTATTCTATACAACCTATGTGGTGTATTTGCTTGTAGATGAAGGAAATGATTACCTTAGTGCATGCATGTTTATTGGCATAATTTTTAGCCTACCCCTTTGGGGGCACCTGACATCTGGGGCAAGAAAAACTGAAGAAAATGGCGTTGGCTGCATATTTTATACCCCTGGCGCACTGACGTCAGGGAAGAGGTGACAGCAACCGACGCCGGACCAAGACTTTGGAATTCAGGCCGACTGCGGGTAGCCTGCCAGCAGGATAACCCAAGAGTAATGACTGCAACAGTGAATACACTCGAACATCTACATTTATGGTAGGTACACAGCTGTACTTTCTGCTTAGTCAGCGTAGCAGGAGCATTCGTTATGAATGGAGAATACTATATAATTTCTTCAGCGGCACCCATTTGTTTCCACTTACATGTATTATTAGCATTGATATTTTGCAATAACACTGGTCTTGTACGAACTGACAGTTCCCTCAGGTCTGCTAGATTGTCTTACTGTAACACATCAGTAGCTTTAGTGGTGTTAATTGTACCATGCCAGATTTTTCAGTTATGGACATTGAAATTGCTTTATCAGCATAGGCAGTATGATTATATACTAACTTGATTTCAGGGCTGTATGGTTTAATATTGCTCCTTGTTTAGCTTTATAACGTGTTTAATGCATCTCCTCTAAACATTCTTGTGTCTATTTTTAGTACCACTATTATGCAAGGGTATGATGGGGGTTCACACCTGTGGTTAGTTGGGCAAGCAGCAGTTCAATTCAGTCATGTGTTTGGATCAGTATAGCATTGTATTAGTGCTTTAAAAACATTGAAACACCTCCTCCATATGTTTTATTCAGAGCTGAGGGGGATCAAAATGTATGAAAGGCACTGTAGACTTTAATAGCCAGAGTGATTACTACGGTTCTGAACTATGTTTCTGTGACTGCATATATGTGTGTGAATTTTCTAGGGTAAGGAGTGCTTCCAGGTAATAATTTTTTTTTATATTTAAACTACCAGCATTGAGAAGCAGCACCTTTAGGTATTTCTGACTGATTGTTATTATGTTGGCGGGCTTAACTTGGCATACCCTAAAAAAGGCACTATGGTGACAAAGTTTTTGTCAATATTCAGAAGCCAAGTGGTGATAAGTGCAAACCATCTCTTGAAAAGCATAGTGGCTTGTCGGTTATGTCTACCCAAGCTGTCAGAGATTGAATCCCCTTGTTGTGACACCAGAAACTAAGCCATTTGTTGAAGTAGGTCATTTTTGCTGGTCCTGTCATAATCATTGCTGAAGGTAGGATGCGACTCAAGGCTAGATTCATACCCACCTGGGACACATGTATTCAGGGAGCTCCATGTCCCTCTTCATATAGTCCAGTGAGGTATCATGGACTATGACCGGCATACTGGTTCTTGTGTTTTAAAGCCACAAGTACGTGTGTGTGTATATGAATGCAAGCAAGGGGCAAGTGTGTGTGTGTGTGTGTGTCAGAATGCAAGCAAGGGGCAAGTGTGTGTGTGTGTGTGTGTGTGTGTGTGTGTGTGTGTGTGTGTGTGTGTGTGTGTCCATGTGTGAATGCAAGCAAGGGGCAAGTGTGTGTGTGTGTGTGTGTGTGTGTGTGTGTGTGTGTGTGTGTGTGTGTGTGTGTGTGTGTGTGTGAGAATGCAAGCAAGGGGCAAGTGTGTGTGTGCGTGAATGCAAGCAAGGGGCAAGTGTGTGTGTGTGCGTGAATGCAAGCAAGGGGCAAGTGTGTGTGTGTGAATGCAAGCAAGGGGCAAGTGTGTGTGTGTGTGTGTGTGAATGCAAGCAAGGGACAAGTGTGTGTGTGTGTGTGTGTGTGTGTATGCAAGCAAGGGGCAAGTGTGTGTGTGTGTGTGTGTGTGAATGCAAGCAAGGGACAAGTGTGTGTGTGTGTGTGTGTGTGTGTGTGTGTGTGTGTGAGAATGCAAGCAAGGGGCAAGTGTGTGTGCGTGAATGCAAGCAAGGGGCAAGTGTGTGTGCGTGAATGCAAGCAAGGGGCAAGTGTGTGTGTGCGTGAATGCAAGCAAGGGGCAAGTGTGTGTGTGTGTATGCAAGCAAGGGGCAAGTGAGTGTGTGTGTATGCAAGCAAGGGGCAAGTGAGTGTGTGTGTGTGTGTGTGTGTGTGTGTGTGTGTGTGTGTGTGTGTGAATGCAAGCAAGGGACAAGTGTGTGTGTGTGTGTGTGTGTGTGTGTGTGTGTGTGTGAGAATGCAAGCAAGGGGCAAGTGTGTGTGTGCGTGAATGCAAGCAAGAGGCAAGTGTGTGTGTGTGTGTGCGTGAATGCAAGCAAGGGGCAAGTGTGTGTGCGTGAATGCAAGCAAGGGGCAAGTGTGTGTGTGTGTGTGTGTGTGTGTGTGTGTGTGTGTGTGTGTGTGTGAATGCAAGCAAGGGGCAAGTGTGTGTGTGTGTGTTTGTGTGAGAATGCAAGTAGAGTGTGTGTGTGTGTGTGTGTGTGTGTGTGTGTGTGTGTGTGTGTGTGTGTGTGTGTATGAATGCTTACTAAGCTGGGCATTAATCCCTACGTCACTCGATGGGTTGCCAACTGGCTTACTGACAGAAACCACGCTGTAAAAGTAACCCACTCCAAATCCAGCTTCTGACAAGTCAGAGTACCTCAGGGGTCAGTCCTGGGACCGCTCTTGTTTGGCATCTACTTCTCTGAAGTACAGGCCAACACTAACGGATTCTGGCTAACAAAGTTCACAGATGACTGCAAACTGGGAGCCATTATTGAATCCACAAATGCAATGGATACTCTAGAAAAGGGCCTTACAGAAACAGATGCTTGGTGCCAGAGCCACGGGCTCAAGCTCAGTGCCAAAAAATGTATAGTTATCCCCTTTGGGAAAAAAACATGTACCCGTTCTGGGACATGCTACACTTAAAGAAATCCCAATCCCTCAGAGCTACATGCTCCAGGGATCTAAACCTTGTCATCACAATAAACAAATGCTGGAAGGATAGGTTCCTGACTCAGAGACTGCCCAGACTCTGGAATAGACTGCCCATACATGTCAAGCAGACCGCCTCTTTGGCCCTCTTCAAACGGAACATTGACGACTTGATGGGGGAAAGAAATTAACCCCGGGGATCACGTCACTCACCCTGCTAGACAGAGGTCCAGGGTAGAAAATAGTGTGGAAGTAAAAGCCAGGGAATTGTTATGGCTAGCCTTGTATAAGCCCTAGGGCCGACAGCCTAGTACCAACCTATGAACATATAGTTAACAGACTGCTATCAGAAGGAAGAAGCCCTTGGGTCAATTTTAACTGTTGCCAAACAAACTTTGTGTCTGTGTGATAAAGGGCAAGTGTGTGCGCATCTGTGTGATGAGGGGCAAGTGTGTGCACGTTTGTGTGATAAAGGGCACTCTGCCAGTATTTGCTGAATTTTACAAAACCACTTTTATCTCTAAAGCTGTCCCAGCACAATCTGGTAGTTAGATGTAACTTTAAATACACTATACTGGTATGTTCTTCATATACTGAATTGATAAAGTCTGTTTTGTGATTTATGATTTAGTGTTGAATTGTCACTTAATTCCATTAGGTACTGGTGTGCCTTTGCTGGGTAATTTTTTCCCTGTGGTTGTGGAATTGTGTAGTTATAAAGACAGGAAGAATTTGATTGTTCCCAGGTGGTGTGGGCATGGTTGCTTAACCCTCCCCTCAAAACCATAACACATTTAGTTTTGCAGCCATGTTTGGATGGATTTGGATCAGGGTGATTGCAGTTTATAGGTCTCCTTTTTGCTAGGATTTATGTAAGACCCCTAAAGTGGGAAGGATGAAAGTTTAAAAATAAAACATCCTTCATAAAAGGTCTGAGGTGGAAGATTGTGTATGTGGTTATGCTGATAAGAACTGGAAATTTCTGTGTTAACACTAATGTACAGTAGACAGTTTATTGGACTGTGCTGTAGAAGCTGAATCTGTGGACAGGTTTACTGGGCTGTGTAAAGTAGGGCTCACTAGTGTTGGATTAACGTACTTTAATAATGTTGTAGGTGGAAAACTGTTCAATGGCTGCATTTCATGTACAATTTGAATGGAGCGGCTTGATGTGTAAGATCTGTATAGGCATGTGTTTCTGTTTCTGATGTCTTCAAAGCCAAAGTACATAATTACTCGTGCATTCCTCGGACGAAGGCCTGGGGTCTTTCTTGGTGTTGCCAAACAAACTTATGGTTATGTGTATGAAAGGGTGAGTGTGGTGTGTGAGCTGAGTGAGTGCGTGAGTTGACTGAGTGTGGGGGGTGAGTGAGGGTGGGTGAGTGGGTGGGTGAGTGAGTGTGGTGAGTGGGTGAGTGTGGTGAGTGGGTGAGTGTGGTGAGTGGGTGAGTGTGGTGAGTGGGGTGGGTGGTGAGTGAGTGTAGTGTGTGGGTGTGGGTGGTGAGTGTGGGTGGGTGGCGAGTGTGGTGGGTGAGTGAGTGGTTGAGTGTGGGTGAGTGGTTGAATGTGGGTGAGTGTAGTGGGTGAGTGTGGTGGTTGAGTGTGGGTGGGTTGAATGTGGGTGGGTGAGTGAGTGTGGGTGAGTGAGTGAGGTGTGGTGGGTGAGGGTGAGTGTGGTGGGTGAGTGAGCTGAATGTGAGTGGTTGTGGTGGGTGAGTGAGTGTAGGTGAGTGAATGTGGGTGAGTGGTGAGTGAGTGTGGTGTGTGGTGAGTGAGTGTGGTGTGTGGTGAGTGAGTGTAGTGAGTGTGGTGGATGAGTGTGGTGAGTGTGGTGAGTGAGTGTGGTGGGTGAGTGAGTGTGGTGGGTTGAGTGTGGGTGAGTGTGGTGAGGTGAGTGGGCTAGTGTGGTGAGGTGAGTGGGTGAGTGAGTGAGTATGGGTGAATGAGTGAGTGTTGGCGAGTCTCATTTTTGGATGCAATTTCTAAATTTTGTAAATTTTGTTTGTATTGTCATATTGCTTTACATTGCCCTACCGATATGTGACAAAGTACAGGCAGAAGTAAAAACTAAGAGCATAAATTTGCAATAACCATGCGTAAACATTAATTGCATGTTTTTACATAAGAAGCAGATGTCTGTCACAATTAATCGACAACAGGAACAAACCAAAAACCATGCAGCGAGGGACTAAGTGCACGGTCCAAACCAATAACGAAGGGTAAGACAAGAATGTGGACCAGCACAATGGTATAGCAGGAAAAATATTTAATTTATTCAAAAAGTTAAAGCCATATAAATGGCTAACAGCAAGCAGACCGGTTTCGGCTATACAAAGCCTTCTTCAATGCTAAAGAATCATGTCAAAAAGTTGTATGGCTCCCAACATCCTGGTCTTATACAGTAGAAATTTAAAGACACATTGCAGAAAAAGTATACAATGGCCATTCCATATAAAGCATGAATAGTAAACAATCTTCTAGTAATTAATAAATGATGATAAAAGATCTTCTAGTAGTTACTACATAATGATATTATAGCAAAAAAGAACAACAAAATTGAAATAGTAGTTATAAATATAAATTGACCAAAGCAATATATTACAAAAAGAGAATTGATTGGCATAATCAACATATTTATACGTTAAGATAAAGAACAACTCTTATTATTATTGTTAATAGGATAAATCACCTATATATTATAATGTTGCCAATCAAAATACATGCAAATTGTGAAAAGGTTAATAAATTCACACAAACAAAATAATGGTAAACATGTTATTCTATTTCGTTAAGCCCAGGTTTGAGCAATGCCCCTAATCTGGTTATCCACGTTTTCCATATTATTGAGTTTAGTGTGCCAACCTGCTTTAAAATTCCTATGCATTTGAATCTTATCAATAATCACAAATTTGAAAACAGCAGTGGGGTGATTGGTAATATGTTTGTATAGGGCATTAGACAGACGTTTATTTCTGATAGCACTAAAATGTTCACTGATTCTTAATTTAACTGGCCTGGATGTCTGACCCACATAAAAAGCAGAACAGGTACAGGTGGCCAAATAAATAACCCAATCTGAGCTACAATTACCAAAGATGGTAATATTATAAACTTGTGATGTATTTTTACTACAGAATTCCTTGGTTTTTGAGATGTGTTGACAGGCACTACAATGACCACAAGGGAAACAACCCACCAAAGGATCACCGAATAAGGTGGTTTGGACAGTAGTCTCAGGTGTGTACCTCTTATAATGAGTAAGACTAAAGTGTATAGTGCGTCCCCTGCGATATGAGAAAGCACATTGCTCTGGTAAAATCTCATTAAGAAATTCATGAGATTTTAGTATGTCCCAGTGTCTATTGATAATTTCCCTGAATCTGGATGTGTTGTTTCCATAGGTTGTTACAAGCCTAATCGGTTGGACAGAATTAGAATTGTCCACTTGTTTCAAATGTTTGTATTGTAATAAGTTTGAACGTGTCACATGGTTGGTCTGGTCAATGGTATGAGAGATGTGATGCTTTGAGTAGCCACGGTTAATAAGCCTATTAGACAGATCTTGTCTACAAACTTGATGTTGTTCTTGTGAAGAACATATGCGTTTCATGCGCAAAAACTGAGATTTAGGAATATTATGGATGATGTGGCGTGGATGAGAACTGGTTGCATGAAGCAATGTGTTATATTGAGGAAATTTCCTATGAACAGAGGTGGCCAATGTATGACCTGAAAGTCTTGAGACAACAACATCCAAAAAGACAATCTCTTGATGCTCTATGTTGACAGTATATTGTATGTCAAAAGGATTGTTATTCAGATAGCCTACAAAATCAGCCACCTGGTCCTTATTAGCACGCCACACCATCCAGCAATCATCTAGATATCTTCTCCAGATATCTAAATGGTTAATATAAAGGTTCTGATGGACATCATATATAAAAGACTGTTCGAAGAATCCCATAAATAAATCTGCATATATGGGGGCAAAAGATGCCCCCCATTGCAGTACCTTTAATTTGCCAATATGGTTTTCCATCAAAATAGAAAATGTTTTTGCGCAGCACATATTCAGTAAGTTTCACAAGAAAATTGTTAAAACCAGTGGAATATAATTCCGATTTCTCCAACCAATATGAAATGGCCAAAATACCAGCATCATGGGGGATACTTGTATATAAGGATGAAACATCTAATGTGCATAGCCACCAGTGCGCTTCTAACTGAGAATCCTGGATGATATTCAAAAATTCTGTAGTGTCTTGAATCCTTGATCTGACCATGGGTAGTAATGGCTTCAGATAAGTTAGAAAAGCGGATAGTGGTTCAGTTAAAGATCCTCTACCAGAGACAATAGGTCTACCTGGGGGATTATTGGAATCTTTGTGTATTTTTGGAAGAAGGTATAGGTATTGTGGCACAGGTTCATCCACTTTAAGTTGTTTACCAACCTGTTTAGTAATAATGCCCTCCTCAATTGCCAGATCCAAAAAGGAATCAATTTGTGCCTTAAAGTTGGGTGTGGGATCTACAACCATCTGTATGTAATAGCGAGCATCAGACAGTTGTCTTAGAGCGTCAGCCTTGTACTTAGAATGATCCATAACCACAATTCCTCCCCCCTTATCAGCTGGAGTGATGACAATGTCATGATTATGTTGAAGCTCGAAAAGAGCAGATCTCTCGGCTTGAGTAAGATTATTTCTATTGGGTTGATATAATGTTGAAAAATGTAGATCTTTCATGACACATTCATTGAAGATAGAAACATGTTTGTCCATAGGTGGTGTAAAAGTTGATTTCCCAAATTTGAAACCAGCAGATCTTTGAGTATTATCATGACCTGAAAAAATAGCTTAAGATTTAACAATCTGCAAAAGCCATTGACATCTTGTAACAAATTATATTCAGAAACAGGTGCAGTGGGGACAAAATTGAGGCCTTTATTCAATACTTGGTAGTGTACAGGTAATAATTCAAATGATGAAATGTTGTGAACATTATTCACTGTTTCACAATTTGTTGTAGTAAAGCCTGCAGAGTGGATGTTCCTATATCTATTTCTGTGCTTCCTGCCTCCCCTGTGTGTCTTGTGTCTAAAGGGACCGGCTTCTTTCTCTTAGCAGCTGGGGACGCCTGGCGTGAGGGGACATCATAATCTGTAACAGATGAGGTATCATCCTCTGATGTGCCACTAAATGTAGATTCTGTCCTCAATATAGATCTTGGCCTTTTCCTGCCCTTATTATTTTTGTTAGTTCTATCAGTGAACCTAACATTCTTGGATGTAACAAAAGGTTCTCAATTTACATGCATTTTGATTGGCAACATTATAATATATAGGTGATTTATCCTATTAACAATAATAATAAGAGTTATTCTTTATCTTAACGTATAAATATGTTGATTATGCCAATCAATTCTCTTTTTGTAATATATTGCTTTGGTCAATTTATATTTATAACTACTATTTCAATTTTGTTGTTCTTTTTTGCTATAATATCATTATGTAGTAACTACTAGAAGATCTTTTATCATCATTTATTAATTACTAGAAGATTGTTTACTATTCATGCTTTATATGGAATGGTCATTGTATACTTTTTCTGCAATGTGTCTTTAAATTTCTACTATACAAGACCAGGATGTTGGGAGCCATACAACGTTTTGACATGATTCTTTAGCATTGAAGAAGGCTTTGTATAGCCGAAACCGGTCTGCTTGCTGTTAGCCATTTATATGGCTTTAACTTTTTGAATAAATTAAATATTTTTCCTGTTATACCATTGTGCTGGTCCACATTCTTGTCTTACAATTAATCGACAACACTACATCAGATTACAAGAAGTTTGCAATACCGTTTTTTTTTTAAATTATGTCTTAAAAAAGCATGTTGGTGCTGTCATGCAAGTCTGTGAAATATTTCATGTTTATAGTGTGTCATTTGTTAGCTATTTAACCAAACGGGAGGGAAAAATAATTGGGAGTTTGATGCTCTGCAAAACGGTGATTATTCCCAGTGCTATGTAGCTTGGTTCTAAATTTGACAGGAGTGCAACAAAAAAAGTGTCCCACTGTAAGGAGGGAAAGGCTGACAAGAAAACAGTACATTACTCTGGTCACCTGCTGTGAGCTGTCAATCACATGCAGATAATGGGTCAAATTACCCTTAGCTCTTTGACAGCTAGGGAAGGTAGGTGTAAAGTGGGAGGGGAGATGCCTTAAAGAACTAGATTTCAGCCTTCACAAAAGAAAGCAAGTTAGCATTTCTAAGAAACAAAAGCAATAAAATGCACTTTTCAGTTCTGTTCTGTAGCATTTGCACTGCTTGCGTTTGAAGTAGTCATTGAAAAAGGATAACATTTTAACCAAACGTAGGGGACTTAAGGACAGCAGTGAATGCCTGTTAAGTCAATGAAGTGACAGCAGCTTCAGGGAAAACGTGGCAGATCTGATGCAATTTTTTGGAGACAAACAATGCATTCTGGGATACTTAGAGGCAGAGTAAACAGTGTGAATTATTTCAAAATGCCAGCCCCCATGTGGTCAGAGTCAGAAATTGCAAATAAAAATATCTAAAAAGCTCTAAATAGTCCCAGAGTGCTGTTAAAATGTAGGAAACACCAAACCATGATGAAATAAATATGTTTTTTGAGTCTGAGGGTGCGATTGTCCTTTAAGAGAAAAAATATTTTATTTACTTAGTTAACTTCCTCCCTTCTCTTCCCCTCCTCAAAGTATTTTCCGAACATTAACACCATGAAGTAGGGCATATATCTTGGGGTCTTCCACAAGTCTAAAATTCTGAAAAAGTCCAATATTTCCAGACTTTCTTGTTCTGTCATATTTCACAAATATTACTGCATTGTAATCCTACATTATGTTACTGGTTTTATTACTGTTCATCTCAATCCCCAAAATCCTATCTCTGCTTCATTTTCAACTAACTCTCAATACTTCTAGTCAACACCCGTGCTCCCTTCCCTCTCTCCTACCTTTTACATTGAAAGTGGAAAAGGTTTCACAGGTACAGTCTATCATTGTCTTTATTAACAGAAGAATGAGAAGCATAACCTCTAATTTCACAGCTCACTTTTTGTTGGACAAACTTTTATAATTACTCCTTAACATGTACTTCATCAAAAAATGATTTTGTCCCTCCAGGGAAGAATACCTTGAAGACAGCTGGGTATACCAGTCTGAATCTCACACCAGCATCTCGACATTCCCTGAATATTGGAATGAATTTACTCCTCTTCTGCCTGGTGTACAATGAGTAATCATTTGCCACAAACACTCTGCTGTCTCACACTTTTAGTATTTTGTGCTTCTGCCACAGTTTTGTCAGCGTCAACTCCTTCTGTTGGGTAAGATTGTATCTTTACTATTAAAGGTTGCCTTCTCGTAGCCAAGTTTGGAGCATACACACAATGTGCCCTTTCAACTAACAACTCCTGCTGTGGAATACCAGTTGACTTGCTTATTTGTACTTTCATAAAATTAATGCAGTCTTTTCCTTCCAGCTTCTCTGGTATAGCCAAAATAATCAGGTTGTCCCTACATGCTCTGTCCACTAATTATATTACTTTTTGAAACATCTCTTCCTAAGCAGTCTCGTATTCAGCCTTTTTTCATTTCAGCCTCTGATTTTTGAAGCTTTATCACCTCATCTGAATATCAGTTTAAAGCTTCTTCCATTCTTTTCTAGCCTTTTTGGTTTATGTTGATATACTCCATCAGTATTTCTTTTATTTAACCAGGTCTGTATGCAATTGTCATATCTTCCTGTAGGTTACTGGAAGTCATGTCTGAAGGTTGCACTGCTTTTTGTTTAACAGCTTCAGAACTTTCCCTAATCTGTGTTTCTTCCTCACTTTTTGTAGCTGCTTTTTTTCCAAGCATCCAGTCAGTACACTTACTAGCCAGTTATGGAAACTTACTCAAACACAAAGTCTACTGGCCTTCTCTGTTGAGATTCTGTTTTCACACTGGGAGAGCACGAGTTAAGCTGTTACTCAATGTGCAGCCAAAGACATTTTTGATGGAAAAAAGGACTAAGGAAGAAATAAAGTTTATTCCAAAAACAGAGCCAGTAAAAATAAGGGGGACTCTGATTCTCATTTTTCTGACAATCAAGCTCACAGAGAGACCTTGCCAGTGAAACCTTTTCCAATATTGCAAAGAGAAATGATATAGACAGAAAAAAAAACACAGGAGCTGACTGAAAGAATTAAGAGTACCTTGCACTTGAACCAGAGTCCAGTGCTGGGAAATGGAGATGAACAGGAAGACCAGCAGCAATGACAGTAGTGAATAAATGGGAAACTATAAAAGTATCAATCATATATGTGAAATATGGCTTTGCAAGAAAAAGTGACTGAGAAAGACTGGATTTTTGTTGAATTTGATAAACTTGTGGATGGACTTCAAAGAATACACCCCACTTTATGTCATTAATGTTTGTAAGGACATAAAAAAGGGAAAAATTAACTAAATAAAACAACTGTTGTTCTTATTAGTACTTGTATAAAACATACCCTGACAAACTATGTGTTACATATAATAAAGCAGTTTTGTGTAGTCAGTGGTATTTTAAACATGCAAGGAGTCTCTTCAGTGACTGACATATGTGTTAAAGATATTAAAATAAACAAGTACTTTTTTTAATTTTAAGAAATACAAGTTTTACATCATAAAAAGAGAAGAAAGGCAGAGCAAAAGTAAGTTTATTGCTGATATGATGCTACACTGCTAGGGTGGGGCTGGGCTATAAAAGTGTATGGATTATATTGCATATAGAATTAAGATACGACCTCTATTTTTACAAGGGTGACCATCTAGAATGACACCACTGGCTTGTTTTTTCTAAGCAAGAAGGCTTGAAAAAATAAGACAAAATGAAGAAAGCCATGAAAAATCCCAAGTTTCTTTCATCTACCAAAGACATTAGGTTTTTCATTAGCACATGTTCAGTGGAAGTCAAGGAGTCTACAGCTGATGGCAGCAGTATGTTCTGAGTGAAAGTTACAAAGAGTCATTGCTAACTACATGGAGATATGCTTCTGCAGGTGAAAGCACATAATCTTGAGAGTTCTGAGCATTCTTTGCTAAAGAAAATGAAAATTGCAAAGTTACAATGGCAAGCAGTTCATTGAAAAATAAAGTTTGAAATTGTGGGAAGTGAATAAGAAATATCAGCCCCTCTAGCAGCCTTAAAACTTTTATGCCTTTAATAGAACAGTGAACAATTTTAAAAACATCCACTGCACATTTTCTTGGGGCTAAAAGTTAATGCGTTCTGAAGTCATACAAGCTGTTTTTTCACATCACATAGCAGAACAAAAATAAGGAAAGAAAAGAGAGCAATTGGTGTAAGTGGTAAATCAATCATGCTGTTTAGCATGGGTAACCTACATTTCAGGTTAGGTAATGCCTATGGGTATAGCTGCAAATTTGGGGCAACTGTTCCTATTTGGAGGGTTAATTTTTTGAAGATATACACAGTTTTGTGTACTGGTTCTAACTTAATACAGGATGGGGGTGTTTTGAAAATGTATTTACTTTTTGTATTTACATTTCTGTTTAGGGTTTTTATTAATTAAAACGAAAAGTCTTGAAAATGTGACATTCAAATGGAAGTCAGAAAATACAGCTGTATGACAGACCATATTAACAAACATTACTGTGCGTCTGTAACACAAGAGTTGGAAACTTGCATTAAAAAATGTACATGTATAATAGGTGGGAACAACAGCTTTTTACCATAATGACCACTCTATCCATAACATCTCAGGACACAAATGGGCTTGCATGTATAGAAAAAAAAGGAAAGATTAAGAAATACAGAGTGCAAATGGCAATGCTCAAGAGACACATCTGCAAAGAAATGAGCATACGAAATCTGACAAAGAAAGGATTTCAGGATGGATATTCCACAATGTCAGGGACAAAGGGAAAGGAAAGCAATTATACTTATTTCTAGGGGGCTCCAATAATGACAGAAGGGGTGAGGCAATAATGACAGATTTGTGGTAGTAAGAGGCTACTGGCATGGAAGGATTACAATGGGATGTATTTATATTCCACCAAAAACTGCTATCATGAAGCTTAAGAAATTTTGGGGAGAAATAATCAGCTTTCAGAAGAGAATATTACTTATAGCTAGGGACTGGAACTTGATTTGAAATAGTGAGGATGTACCAGGGGGACCTAGAAGGGAAAATATAACAAAAGAGGGCTGATTTCTTAAGAAATGTATGAAAATATTTGATATGGAAAGTGTGTATTCAGCAGCAGGAACTCTTGTCAGAATTTACCTATACCTCAAAGTACAGTAACTGGAATAAACTAGATAGAAAACATATACCACAGAAACACATGCATTTAACTGAAAGCTTTGAAGCTTCCAATAACTATTTCAGATTATGCACTGATAAAGATGATAATGCAGGGTAATGAAGTAAAAATGAGACACTGGTGCCCCCCCCCAAACTGTTAAAAAGAAAGGAATCAGAAGTGGAAATTATTCAGGCGTCATTAGGGAAGACAGAAATATCTCATGAAGTTATAGTTAGTGAGTGGGATATATGAAAATGGTGTTTAAAAACAGTGTTGAAATAAATGAGAAAAATATATGGTTAAGAAGCAATAAGAATTATTTATTTTACATTTGTTGACTGGGCTAGTCTAACTGGATATATGTCCATTTTCAGTACAGGTCCGGGGAAAAAAGATCCACATAAAAGACACGAACAAACAGAACATTAAACTTCAGTTACAGATTACTTGTCAGACAAAACAGGTGTTACATGGTAACTTAGCATTCATGATAGATAAAAGTAGAACAAAATAGAAATTGTTTTTTTTTTAACAAAACAATAGTAGAAGAAAAGAGTATTTAGAAGGATGTGGGAGATTCCCTAATCAAAGTTATAAGTAAGGAACAGGAGAACAGACTAGGTATAAACAAGATTAGGAGAATTAGTTAAGGGCAGTAACTTACCAATAAGGCAGTGACATGTCCATACAGTCTTTCTTGGGTACAATAAGTCCAACTTAGAAGGTAGTGGTCTTCAAGTGGCTAAAAGTGAGTAGTAATTTAATGCTATAACCTAGGATAACAGCAAGACAAAATCTTAGTCAGGGTTAGTACAAGGACATAGCCAGTGGGTTGTAAGGTATAATTTGAATTTCTTTTTGAATAGTGTAGTTGAAGAAAGATGTGAATTCACCAGGAAGTAGGTTCCAGTTTTTTCCCACAGTGTTTGAGAAAATGGAAGCTCCAGCTTTATTGTTGGGTTATTGTCTAGATACCAGTAGTTTATTTGCTGAGCGTAGGTTTGCAAGATTTTTATATGGGCTGATTAGACTTGTGAGAATTGGTGTGTTACCTGGATGATAAAGGGTTTTATGGGTAATAATCAGTTGGTGGAACAGAATTTGATTATGCAGTTCCAGCCAACCCACTTGTTTCAGATTTTGGCAGTGATGGGTTCTGAAAGGGGAGCCGGTAGCAAATCTGACAATGTTACTGTAGGAGACTGTCAGCTTGTTGAGGTTGCTTTTAGACAGATTTGTATATATAGGAGAGGCATAAAAGAGAGTTGAGATAAGGTGGGTGTGGGCAAAAAGAACTTATGTACCTACCATAACGTTCCATGTTAGCTGTCTTCAACTCACCTTCCTTCTTGCTGTTTGGGTTCGGAGCCAATCCTCGGCTCCGACTCGGCCATCTTCTATAGCTCGAGAGCTATTTACTGGCTCAAGGCTACCCCTTATCCCAGAATGCCCAGCGTCAGCTACCCAGATCTCGTTTGTGATAGCGCACACTAGACATTAGTAGAGTAACCAGTTACTAAAACTGGTTGTCGAATACACCTAAACAAGGAAAGAGTTATAGATTTACCTGGCATGTGAAGTAATAAAAGATGCTCAGCCAGTGAAAACAAAAGGGAACTCCTCACAATACTCTAGGAAGGGGGAAGGAGGGAGGGACGCAAGAAGAAAGGCGAGATGAAGACAACTAACATGGAACATTATGGTAGGTACATAACTTCTTTATGTTAAGTTGTCTATCTCGCCTTCATTCTTGCGGTTTGGGACAGCGTCCCTAGCACCTAAAATCCCAGGAGACCATATCTTCCTTGTAATAAGAGATAAAAGTGTGGAGGTTTGTGCAAGAGGCAGCTGCACAGATTGAGTCTATGGGCAATCTAGACTGAAACGCTACAGAGGTGGCTAATGCTCTAGTGGAATGACCTTTTGGTTTAGCTGGTAGCTCTTTATTTCATAACTGATAAAGGCAATAGTATCCGATAACCATCTGGATAAGGTCACTTTAAAAACTGGAAGGCATTGTTTGTTAAAAGCATAAGAAAGAAATAACTGGTCTGGCTTTCTTAGTTCTATGGAGGTAAAAACGCAATTGTCTGTGTACATCCAACTGGTGGAGCTTGTTTTCTGCCTTGTTGCTGTGATTAGGAAAGAAAACTGGGACATCTATGGATTGATGTAAATTGTTCTCTGAGCAGACTTTAGGAATAAAGGATGGACTGGTCCTCAGAGAAACTCTGTCCTTGTGAAACACCAGGTAAGGGGGACAAACACATAGTGCTTGAAGTTCTGAGACATGTCTAGCTAAAGTGATAGCAACCAGAAAAAGTGTCTTCCAAGAAAGAAATTTTAAAGAGCATGATGCTGCCAGTTCAAATGGAGACAAAATTAAGGAGGCTAAAACTAAACTGAGATCCCAAGGAGGGGGAGGATCTCTAACTGGGGGTTTAAGAAGAGATGTTCCTTTCATAAAGCTTTGCAGAGCTTATGAGACATTATGCTAGAATTAAACAAACCAATATGAAAATTAGAAATGGCAGCTAGTTGTAATCTAATGGTAGCAGAAGCCGCACCAGACTGAAGAAGCTGTATTAGAAATTCAAGAATTTCATGGATTGCGGCTGAGAAAGGATCCAAATTTCTAGATTCCGCCCAGTAAGAAAACCGTTTCCATTTACTAGCATATGTTTTCCTCGTAGTAGACTTATGTGAGGAAACAATAATATCATGGACTGCTGGGGAGATATTGGAAAGCCTGGCTAAGGTTGGAAGTGGAGTAACCAAGCTGTGAGCTGGAGAGTTTGAAGGGATTGGTGCAACCTGCGGGATTGGTGAATCAGAAGATCTGGAACCGGGTCCAGAATCCAAGGTTGATCCAGAAGGTGGAGGTCTAGGAACGGGAACCATATTTGTCGAGGCCAGTATGAGGCAATGAGTATCATTTTGCAACACAATGATTTTGCTTTCTGTATGAGAGTCTTGGAATTAGGGGGAAAGGGGGGAAAGCGTAAAGGAGTCCCTGAGGCCAATCGTGGACTAGAGCATCTCTGGGTATATGACCTGGAAGAAGAAGAAGGGAGAAGTAGCTGCTGCATTTGTTGTTGAGAGGAGTGGCAAATAGGTTGCAGCAAGGCTGTCCCCATTTGTGGAAGATACGATCCGCAACTTCCTGATTCAGAGACCACTCGTGAGGCATGAGGATAGCTCTGCTGAGACTGTCCGCTATAATGTTGGATTTCCCAGGCATGTCCGTTGCTATCAGAAAACGTTGGGAGAAAATCGCCCAGTGCCACAGTCTGAGTGCTTCTTGACAAAAGGGGTAAGACCTGGTCCCACCCTGTTTGTTGATGTACCACACCACTGACATGTTGTCCGTTTGGACTGCAATGTTCCTGGCAGGAAGAGAGTCTTGAAGGGCTTGCAACGCTAGGAGAACCGCTCTCATTTTTAGGACATTGATATGCAGATGGTAATAGTGAGGTTGCCAAGTGCCTTGGACTGTCCTGCCTAGATAATGCCCCCCCCCAATCAGGGAGGCGTCCGTGGTCACTGTGGCTACTGGAGGGGGTTGTATGAAAGGTCTGCCCTGAATTACTAGTGGGGAGACCATCCACCAAGAAAGGTGCCTTTTGCATGTTTCTGTGATCAGGATCATGTGAGACATGGGCAGTTCCTGGAAAGACCAAAAGAAGCCACTGAAGGATTCTCATGTGGAAACGTGCTAATGGGACAAGAAGAATTGCAGCTGCCATACAGCCTAGAGCTTGGAGGACATGTCTGACTTGAACCATTTTGCTCTGCATTAGAATTAACACTTGTTGATGAATAGTGGAAACTTTCCTGTGGCAATCTTGCAAACATTTCTTTTGTGTTTAATTCTGCTGCTATGTATGTAACAGACTGACAGGGCAACAAGGCAGATTTTTCACAATTTACTGTAATGCCTAGTTGAGTGCATAAGATATGATTGTATAATCCCATGCCTCTAAGAGTTGATGCCTGGTGGTAGCAGTCAGGAGCCAGTCGTCTAGATAGGGAAACATCTAGAATCCTTGATGCCTTAGGTGAGCCGTGACTACTGCCATACACTTGGTGAACACCCTGGGGGCTGAGGTGAGACCAAAGGGCAGAGCTCTGAACTGGTAATGACTGGCCCCTACTCGGAAGCAAAGAAATCTCCTGGATCATCTGTCCATCTTGATATGGTAGTACGCGTCCTGAAGATCTATGGAGCACATCCAATTGTCCTGACCCAGAAAAGGGAAAATGGACTGCAGTGTCACCATCCGGAACTTTTCTTTTTGTACAGATTTGTTCAATCTGCTGAGATCCAGTATTGGTCTCCAGTCCCCTGTCTTTTTTGGTACTAAAAAGAATCTTGAGTAAGCTCCGGATCCTAGTTGGTCTGCGGGGACTTCTTGAATGGCTCTTTTTTCTAGCAGTCTTGAAACTTCTGTGACTGCTTGATCCCTTAGATTGGGTATGACATCTGGAATGGGATTTTTGGATTATATGGGGGATTGATGGAAGGGAATTTTGTAACCTCCGGATATGACGGATAG
This sequence comes from Protopterus annectens, assembly GCF_019279795.1. NCBI lineage: Eukaryota > Metazoa > Chordata > Ceratodontiformes > Protopteridae > Protopterus > Protopterus annectens. Next base: position 1,824,278,011 of record NC_056733.1, on the reverse strand, counting down.
TACCCATTTGTCTCTTGTTATATTTTGCCAGGCTTTTGGGTACAGCGAAAGTCTTCCCCCGACTGCCTCCAGAGGAGAGAAGTCGGGCAACCCTTCAGGGATGCTGGAAGGGTTTGGCAGAGAAAGTTTCTCTGTCACCCTGGTTTTGTGGTTCCCCCTCTGCCACGAGGGCGGCATCTGTTATTGTTGTTTTCCCCCTCTGCCCCTGGGGGAAAAAATCACCACGTGTGTCAGGCAAGGGTCCCTGGGATTTTCGGAACCACATCTTTCCACTCTTCTGACCCTTGGGATAAAGGTCTGGAAGGAGTGGAAAACCAGACTCCCATGGCAGAGAGAGTCTTGCCTTCCTGCTCACACCTGGTCAACGTGTCTTTCACCTGAGGCTCAAAGAGAAAAGAGCCATCAAACGGAGCATTGGTGAAGGACGCTCGAAAGGGTTCTGCAAACTGACACAGCTGCATCCAAGCATGTCTCCTGAGAGCCACACCTGTCCCTGTGGCTCTGCTCGCTCCATCGGCCGCACAGGAAATCAGCCTCATGGAGGAGTTAACTAAGGAATTAAGAGTCGTAAGCTGAGAAGCTACTTTGGCTGGTGCTCCCTCAGCTGTCGGATCTTGAAGGGCATCTCCAAGCTCTTTCAGGAGATCCCTTTGAAGACATGTAAAATGACAGATAATTCGGGGACCTCATTGAAAAGGTCGCTGAAGCAAACATTCACTTTCCATATCTGTCCATCGTCCGAGACTCCTTGTTCAGAGGATGAACAGATGAAGAGGTCTCTGCTAACTCTTTCTTGGTGGCTGCTGCTACCACCATGGCATCAACGGGCACACCTATGAAGAGGAATTGCTTCTCTTGGGGGGCTGTAATAAATTTATTTGGTCTCCTCGGAGTAGGTTCCACAGAATCTGGAGCTGACCAAGCCTTTCGAACCACTACAGGCAGGAGTGAATCGAAAGGAGGAGATACCGAGGAGGTGGAAGGTCGGGAACCGAATGCGTCCAGGTATACAGACTTGTCCTCGGTAGAGGCTAGGGAAGTCCAGTCCCTCCTCTGCCTAAGCATTTCAAAGATGTCCGAAAAGGAAACATCTTCAGAGGGAGACCTTGGGGACTGTTATGATTCATCCATTCTGTATCTGAAGTGACAGACTCAGGGGAGCCTATGTGCTTCTTCTTGCACTTCTTCCAGGGAGGCTCCTCCGAGTGATCAGGGGAGGCTTTGGAAGAAGAGGGATCACCCAATGGGGTGTCCTGGGGCATAGGTTCCCTACGCTTGGGGTCTGGAGGAGGAGTAGAGGTTGGCACAGACACCACGGGGGGAGGAGCCGATGGAGCTGGCAGTAGAGCTGTCTCGGGGGACAGCACACTCCGCATGACCTCAAAGGCGTCCTGACCTCTAGGTGGAGAAAGCTCAGACTCCGAAGAAACAGGAGTCTTTGCCCGCATAGAGGATGACGGCTCCAAGGCCGATGTTGGAGCCGAGCTCAGCTGCGCCGAAGCTCCGAGGGGGAGAACGGGGTCAGACAAGAGTCCGATGCCACTCCCCCCTCGGAGCCGACAAGAGAGCCTCGGCGCCCAGATCCCTCGATAGAAGGTACAATCGAGGTAATCGGAGCCGACATCGGAACCGAAGGAGAAATGATGATCGGCGCCGACGGTTCTACTGCCTGCGGGTCCATGGTCTCCGGCTCAGAGCTAAATGTAGTCGAAGGAATAGAAATAGAGGCGGTTGGAGCAGATACCGGTTGAGGTGGGCTGGACAGAATTTTTGCCAGTGCCTGTGACTAAAGCAACCTACTTACTACTCTCTCCACATCATGATCCGATAATCTAGAGGATCGAGAGGAGTGGGAAGAATGATGGCTACGTTCACTCTGTAACAAAGGTGACTGTGGTGCTGAGTGGATGGACTCCAAGGATGGCAACCTCAGTCTCTTATGGCTCTGAGAAGGCCCAGAAATAGCAGATGGAGCCGACGGAGTTGTCTTGTCGGTGCCAGCCAGTACCGACATACTTGGTTGGTCAAGTAAAGGAGTCGGCTCCGAAGGTGGAGCCAACAGGCTTGACAGACTTAGGGGATTTCACTGGCTGAGTACTTTTAGCCGGAGAATCCTGAGACTTCAATAAACCCCGAAGGATTAATTTGTTTTTGTGCTCCTGCCGGACCCTTGGACTAAAAACATGACATATAGAACAGGAGTCCTGCAGGTGAACAGCGCCCAAACAATAAACACAACTTGTGTGCACATCTGTTCAGAGACATTTTATGACAGCATGAGTCACACTTTTTGAAGCCAGATACCTTAGTATCTTTAGACATTATAGTAACAACAACCACACACAATAATGAAAAGCTATACTATAAAAAAACAAGAACAAATAAGACTTTTTTTTTTTTTTTTTTACATTTAAAGAATAGAAGGAAAGCCTCTAATTTAAACGGCTATCCAGGGGAGGGGGACTAACTGCCCTTGCGAGCCATTTTAAGCCTAACCAATTATCCCTTGTGAGACTCAAACCCATCACCTTGTGTTTGTAAGGCAAACACCTTAACCATTAGGCCACCCTCCCAACTTAACTGGAGGAAGATATGAGCATATAATGTAGATGGACTTACAAGTATTTAGTTGTAGCTTCGTGATAAGAATTTCAGTATTAGTATCAAGTAGTGTAATTTGGAGCACTGCTTTATATATTAAGGATACACCCCCCACCCTTCTTGTTAAGGCAATCCACTCTTAAAATACTATATCCTGGAGGGTTGATTTCATAGTCTTGGTTTGCTGGTTTTAGCCATGTTTCGGTTAAGCATATGATGTCAAAGTCATGTACATCCAGTAGAGCATGAAGGTGAGTCACTATTATTTACACTTCGTATATTTAGGTAAGCTAAGAAGAGGGAGTTAGAAGGCCTTGTAGAGGTGTGAAACGAAGAGGAACAGGGTCTAACTGGGTTAGCAGGACTATTATTGGTAGGGCCAGGATTGGGATGAATGTCACCATCCAATAGGAGGTGCAGGTGTAGTCTATATGTGTGAGTTAGAGAAAGGTTCAATATGTTATGTGCTCTCTTGACTTGGTAGTGTTTATAAGTAATATAGATAACTCTACAATACTTTGGGAGGAGATGGTTGTAGATGTTATGGTGATGTGTTTAAGGGTGGCTGATAAAGCTGGTAGGGATGTTTGTTTAGTGGGCTGGTGGAAATTAAGAGCAGATAAGATGTTCATAGGCAGTTAGGATATAGGGAAGGAAAAGGAAAGGAAGAATTGAGAACAGGAGTAGGGGGTTGAGGTAAGTTGATATAGGTGAAATAGGCATTGTGATGAAGAAGCTGAAGGTAGGGAGTGAATAGGTGAAGTATGTAACGGAGAGGGAGGAGTGATGTAGTATGATGGGAATACCATTAATGAGATGTGGGTTGGGATTGGATAATGGGGAAGTGAGAGTGGCTAGAGAGGTAAAAGGCTAAATGCACGGGGGTGGGTGAGAACTGAGGGTAGAGGAGCGGAGTGAGCCCGCAGGGCGAACGGAGCGGGTAGAGCAAGAAGGAAAGGAAGAAGGCAGGTAGTGAGGAACACAATCCGTGAAATTGGAAGGTAGGTTCAAAGTGGGGTATGCAAGGAGGTAAAGGACTTACTGATGGGTGAGATGACGAGAGAGTAACAGAGAGAATATGGATGGGTGACGGTGGAATAAGATACAGCTAATTATCTGGTTAAAAACTTGGTTTCTAAGAAGCAGTAGAGCTGCTAGGTAATGGAGGTTTTATGCTGCCTCTAGTGGTCAATCCCTACAATATAACGAAGGGAGAAACATGAGAGCTGTAGGGAGAGGAGAGAATAAAAAAAAGAGGGGGGAAAGAGTCTGGAGGCTAGGCTAATGATAGAGATAAGGGATACAGAGTGGGAGGCTATGGCTACTCGTTGTTATGGCAGGGAGAGCACACTAGAACCAAATTGCCAGGAAACAGTTACAAAGTATAGGAGGTGAGATGTAGGTTGCACATACTTTACTGTCCTATTCTTGCTTCCTTAGGTCAGAACAGCACAGGGGAAATATAGGCTCTTTCCTGCACTGGGATGAGTTGGTAGACACTGTTTTTAAAGTCTGGTTATTTCTTTATATCTTGGGTAGCCAGATGGAGACAATCACTGGGAGGTTTACACTGTCCGGATAGTGTCTAGCGTAGAGAAAATAGAGAGAGAAGAATGTCAAGGGAAATACATTGCAGAGACACACATACAGAAGCTTCCAACAGTTTACCAAACACAGCTATAATTAATGCAGGCTAACACTTTTATAAATATTGCAGAAAAAAAAATAAACATGAGAATAAAGCAAACCGGTCTAAATCAGTTCACAGACCCATTACAGTACACAACGTATAATCATTGGCAAATTACTGTAACAGTACCCCTCAGATATGAAAATGTAAACCTTATGGAAACCATGGCTAATTCCCTAGATTAAGCATAGCACTAACTTAATAAACAATAAAACAGTGCTTAATCCAAGAATAAAAGTAAAACGCTAACTTGAGTACATGCTCAGCAGACCTTCAGCTTGATTCAGCAAGTTCTACGTATCCTGAGGGTTTTAAAAGCTAGGAAAAATATCGCCTAGCTAATCATCTGCTAGTACACACAAATGGGAAGGATTGTTTGCCTTCTTAGTGCCTGGCAAACGTTTACGCTTGATAATTTAAAGGGCATGGGAAAGGTAACAAGACTCCGCCTAGGAAGTATGGTATACACAAATACGAACTCATAGCTTGAGGAGTTCTGTTTGCTACCTAAAAAAATGAGTGTAATTAGTAATTTGTAAACTTACACAATGCCATCTACAGATGTGTAAGTAAGAGCAAGCGAAAAGTACAGTTTTGTACCTACCATAAATGTAGATGTTCGAAGATCCACATTGCTGCAGTCATAACTTGTGGGTAGTCCACTGTCCTCGATCGGCCCGAATACCAAAGTATTAGGCTGGCGTCGGTCATGGGCGCTTAGATCTGACGTCAGTGTGCCATGGTATTAAAGCGCATGACCGACGTCATATCCTCAGTCTTTTCTTGCCCCAGATGTCAGAAGACCCTAAAAAGAAAGGCCATAGCCAAAAATAGAAAAAAACATGTACAAATAACATCTACAACCCAAACCAAACAACCATTCCAAACTACAGAGGGGAAGGAGGGAGGGTAAATTGGACTGCAGCAATGTGGATCTTCGAACATCTACATTTATGGTAGGTACAAAACTGTACTATGTTCTTCATCTCACATTGCTGCAGTCATAACTTGTGGGTAGAATCCCAAAGCAAAGGTAAAGGGAGGCTGGCAAAATCATAAAGCATTGGGAGCTGCCAAAATACCCTGTAAGACTGCAGTGGCAAATCCAGCCCTAGATTTGGAATAAAGAGGAAGATGGTAATGTTTAGAAAAAGTGTGCACTGAACTCCAAGTAGCTGCTTCTAAAATATCTTTAGTAGCTACCCCCCTTAAAAAAGCAGTAGAAGTGGCAGTAGCCCTAGTGGAATGAGGTCTGATTCCAGCCGGAATCTCCTTACCATGATGAGAATAACAAAAAGCAATACAATGGCCAATCCACTTAGAAATAGTTTGTTTTGAAATAGGTTTCCCCTGAGAGCCCAAAGCAAAAGAAACAAACAACTGTTGAGACTGTCTGAACCCATTAGTCTTGCTCAAATAATAACGCAACTGCCTGTGAATATCCAAAGTGTGCAAAATTTTCTCCCCTTTATTTTGGGGATCTGCATAAAAAGTAGGCAAATGAATAGATTGGTTTAAGGCCACATTTGAAACCACTTTAGGCATAAAAGTAGGGTTAGTACGCAGAGATACCCTGTCCTTATGAAAAATTAGGAAGGGTTCAACTGCCATTAGAGCCTGTAATTCAGAAACCCTTCTAGCAGACGTAATGGCCAACAAAAAAGCAGTCTTCCAAGACAAAAACTTTAACTCAGACGTAGCTGCAGGTTCAAAAGGAGGTAAAGTAAGCTTTTCCAACACAAAATTGAGATCCCAGGAAGGAGTAGGAGCTCTACGCGGGGGTCTTATGTTCTTTGCCCCTCTAAGGAATTGCCTAAACAAAGGATGAGAGAATAATGGTGGATCACAGTCATAGTGAGCAGAAATGGCTGCAGCATGAACTTTTACAGAGGAGAAAGACAAACCCTTGTCTAATAATTCTGTAAGATATTGAAGAGAAACACTCAAATCAGGCCTGGAAACATCAAAGCTTTTTGCTTTGCTCCAAATAAAAAATCTCCTCCATTTATCAGCATAAACTTTCCTTGTACTAGGCCTTCTGGCCTCCAAAATAACATTCAGAACTTTTTGAGGAAGCTGCGACCCTCCAGGTTCTAGAACAGAATATGCCAGGCTGTGAGATGCAGGGACTGAATCCTGACATTGAGGAAATGATTGCCCTCCTGAGACAAAAGGTGCGGAATCAAAGGCAAAGGCCATGGAGGATCCCGTACTAAACTCCTCAGCAGAGGGTACCAGTGCTGTCGAGGCCAATCTGGAGCTATCAGAATCATGGAGGGCTTGTCTTGTCTGACCTTCAAGAGTACCTTGGGAAGGAGAGGCAGAGGCGGAAAGGCATAGACGTGAAGATTGCTCCAACTGAATGATAGAGCATCCACTTTCCAAGCTGTGGGATGAAACATCTTTGTGCAAAACTTTGGCAACTGAAAATTTAGTGGAGAAGCGAACAGATCTATGTCTGGAGTTCCCCATATCACTGTCAACTTTCGAAATACATGAGGATCCAACTTCCACTCGTGGGGATCCACTATCTGTCTGCTCAAAACATCTGCTAAGGAGTTCTGTGCTCCTGGCAGAAACCTTGCCTGAAGAGTGAGGTGCAAACTGAGAGCAGTCTCCCACAAAATCATAGCTTGCCTGCAAAGAGGGTACGAATGGGTTCCCCCTTGCTTGTTGATGTACCACATGACAGTTGTGTTGTCTGTTTGAATCAACACCTGCCCTGGGTGAAGTAAATCCTTGAAAGCCATCAATGCAAATTGGACTGCTAACATCTCCTTCAAGTTGATATGTAAATGTTGAAGTCTGACAGGTCACGTGTCTTGAACCCATTTTTCATTGAGGTGTGCTCCCCAAGCCTTGTCCGAGGCATCTGTCGTTAAGATCTGACTCGCCTCTGGTCGGGTCACAGAGAGGCCCTTGTTTAGGTGACATTCCTGAGCCCACCACAAAAATTCCTTTTGAATGCAAGGTATTATTTGAATGAGTGTCCAGATCTTGGCAGTGTTGTGTCCATACATTTTTGAGATACCATTGTAGCTTCCTCATATGCAGTTTGGCATTGGGAAGCACCAGAATACAAGATGCCATGAACCCCAAGGCTTGAAGGACTGTCCTTGCAGTCAGCCTGGACCGTAGAGACAATTGATGGAAGTAAAGTGTAAGGTTCTTTTGCTTGTCCGGGGTCAAAAAGGCCATCTGGGAAGCTGTATTCAGTCTCACACCCAGAAAGCACATTTCCTGAGAGGGTACTAGACTGGACTTTGTTTCGTTCACAGAATACCCTAGGCACCTTAACACTGCCATAACATACTGTAGATGGTGAAGAAGTTCGTACTTGTCTTGAGCAAGAATCAGGCAATCGTCCAAATAAGGATAAATCTGTATTCCTCTTAACCTTAAGAAGGCTATCACCGGAGCCAGAACCTTTGTGAACACCCTGGGCAGTAGATAAGCCAAAGGGCAATGCAGAGAACTGATAATGTAAAGTCCCAGCCAAAACGCAGGTATCTCCTGCAACTGGGCCTGATAGGAACATGAAGATAAGCCTCTTTGAGATCCAGAGTTACCATCCAGTGATCTTTGCCCAACAGAGGCAGAAGTTGTTGCAACGTCAACATTTTGAATTTTGGAATGTCCAGGTATGTGTTGAGGATAGATAAATCCAAAATTGGCCTCCAAGTGTTTCCTTTCTTTGGTACTAGAAACAGGCGAGAATAAAATCCTAGGCCCACTTCTGACAGAGGGACCTGTTGTATAGCCCCCATTTGAAGAAGTAAAGAAATCTGTTTGTGAGCCTCTACCCTTTGCTGAGGAGGAACGTCTGGCATGCCTTTGAAAGGAGGCAATGTGTGGAAATAAAACTTGTAGCCTCGGTCTATAATGTCCAACACCCATTTGTCCTGGGTGACTAATAGCCAGTTTTGCTTGAAGAGTGCCAACTTTCCTCCCAAAGGAGCTGCCAGACAGGAAGGATCTGGCAGCTGAAGATGCAGGTCATTGAGCCTGTTTACGAAAGGACTGGCCCCTGCCCTCACCTGTAGATTGTGCAGGTGAACTCCATGTTCTAGGCCGGAAAGAACCCTGAGCTCTGCCCCTACCACGTCTAGATCTACCCCTAGACTGTAAATCAGAAGAAGGGTAAGCCCATCCCTTAGTAGGCCAATTCCTGCTAAACTTAGGGGGCTGCACCTACAAAAAATCTTTAACAGTCTGCATAGACTTAGCCTTGTCTTCCATTTTCTTCAAGACAGACTCCACAGGAGAACCAAACAAAACTTCAGACTGCAAAGGAGCATCCAAAATTCTAGTTTTAACATGCTCTGACAAATTCTGATCCTTAAGCCAGGCGTGCCTGCGAATAACTGAACCAGTGGCAGCCACCCTGGAAGAAGCCTGTAAAGCATCGAAACCACACTGCAAAGAATGCTTACCCACCTGATCAGAGGCATGAACCAAATCCTGTAATTCCTTACACTCTATGCCCTCTGCCAAAGCATCCACTTTAGATTTTAACTGAGTAAGGAGAAAATTCTGGTACTTCAACATATGAAACTGGCAATTCAAAGCCCTCATTGCTAAAGTGGAAGAGGTATACACTTTCTTACCCCACCTATCCAAAGCTCTAGCATCCTTATCCATAGGAACTGGATTCTTTACAACAGAAGCCCTGACACCCTTAGGTCCCTGGCTAATAGTTTCTGGGTCAGCCCTTGGGCTCTTATACAGATATTTATGAGCCTCAGGCACTCTGTAATACCTATCTGGCTTAACTGGCGCAGGAGGCAAAGAGTCTGGATTAAGGGAAGCCTCAGAGAAAACGTCTTGAACAACATCCAAAACAGGAGGTATAGCCAAGGGCCTATGCTGTGGTAAAAACAAAAATTCCCTAAGCCTCTTTCGGGAATCTGAGAAATCCTGACCTTCCCATTTAAAATGCTCCCTCATGGAATGAAGGGTTTCTGAAAAAGAGAAATCCTCTGGAGGAGAAGCAGAAGGAGTGGAATCCTCTGCGTCTGAATCAGAATAAGGAGGAAAATCCTGAATGTCTTCAGCTGAAGACTCTGAGTAATCTGAAGCCTGCTCCAAACTTTCCTCTGGCTCCACCCTAGGCCTCTTATCAGGAGGGGGCATAGAACCCCTGATTAAAGAAATTAAATCTTCTGCCATTTTAAGCATGTGTTTTTTAGGCACAGAACCTGCAGAACTAGGACTGACACCTGTGGAAGGCAAACCAGCCCTGCCTTTGGAAGGAACCTTAGAGACAGAAGGAGAAGGCCTAACCACCTTAGGCAAAGAAGGGAGAACAGCAACCTGAGAGGCCCCCTCAGCCTGACCTGACTCCTGAGAGGCCACATCTTGCAAAATTAATGTCTCCCCCTGAGACTCAACTGAAACCTCGGCTGGATCTACAGATTCCACCGTAGTTTCTAAAGAACCGGCGTCCGGAACGGACGACTCATCATGCTTGGACTTTAACGATTTTTCTTTGCGCTTCTTCGCGGTAGCGGGCGTCGGAGAATCCAACGGCATATTATAATTACACCGCTTACCGAAGACAAGCCTAGCGCAATCTAACCTACGTTTAATGGTGCGCTTATTAAACCTAGCACAAAAGCGACACCCGACTACGTCGTGCTCAGGTCCCAAACAAGGAATACAAAGAGAGTGGTAATCCCTATGCGGTATCTATTTCCCACAAGAAATACAATTATTCACTTTTTCTGACATCCGGAATTAACTGAGGCAAGAAAAAACAAAAATATTCCCCAACGGGGTACTTAGCCCAACTTGGTGTCGGTCTGACACTCAGAATACGAAAATTTCAGAACGCCGAACGGCACTTGCAAACGCTGCTTCTGCATCAGACCATGCGGCAAAAAAGACTGAGGATATGACGTCGGTCATGCGCTTTAATACCATGGCGCACTGACGTCAGATCTAAGCGCCCATGACTGACGCCAGCCTAATACTTTGGTATTCGGTCCGACCGAGGACAGCGGACTACCCACAAGTTATGACTGCAGCAATGTGAGATGAAGAACATCCTCTAATCTGGGAAAATACAAAGCCCGAGGGTCTAGTAGGCAACTGTTTTACTCGTTCTGCACTAATGCAACAGTAAAAAAAATGCCCGGTTTAAACAGATGCTAGCGAGTGAATGTAAGAGTCAATGTATAATTAAATACAGTTAGAGATGCTACAAGTTGCCAATATACCTTAGAAACCCTCAGAATACACACCACAGCTGTATTACCATTCAAACACTTTGGTTATCTAAGACTATGCGCAGAACTTCTCCATGTCATGTACAGCAGAGACAAAATGGCAGATATCATACCATAGTGTGCATGCAATGCAATGGACGCGTTTAGGCGCCTATCCAATATTATAGCAGAAAACAAGAATTAAAATACCTTACAAGCCAATATAATGGCAGAAAACCATGCATCCAATATAATAGCAGATAAACAAGTATTAAGCTAAGATACAAAGCAATACGACTTAAATAAACTTACTGCGAACTCTACAGCCAGGGATAGACAGCAGCCGGATTTGGAGCTAGGGATTTAAAGATGGCACCCTGAGGGATACGTTGCATGTAATAGTTAGTGAGCAGGGGCGGACGTAGAAAGAGGGGGGGAGGGGTAAGGTACGTGTGTGCGTATAGGTGCAGAGTGGAAAAAGGGGGATAAGTGAGGTAGGATTATGAGTGTGTATGCATGTAGGGACCAAGTTGAAGGCAGGTACAGGAAGATGTGGGAAAGTAATAGTCTACCGGCTAGGTGGGTATATGGCAAGAAGGAAAGGAAGTAGGCAGGCAGTGAGGAAAACAATCAGTGAAAGTGGAAGGTAGGTTCAAAGTGGGGTATGCAAGGAGGTAAAGGACTTACTAGTGATGAAGAGGGTGAGATGAATAAAGAGTAAGAGAGAGCATGGATGGGTGACAGTTGAATAAGATACAGGTAAGTATCTGGTTAAAAACTTAGTTTCTAAGAAGCAGTAGAGCTGCTACGTAATGGAGGTCTTATGCTGCCCCTCTAGTGGTCAATCCTTATAATATAATGAAGGGAGAAACATGAGAGCTGTAGGGGAGAGGAGAGAATAAAAAACGGGGGGGGGGAGTCTGGAGGCTAGGCTAATGATAGATATAGGGGATACAGAGTGGGAGACTATGGCTGCTGGTTGTCCTGACAGGGAGCGCACACTAGAACAAAACTGTCAGGAAATAGTTACAAATTATAGGCGGTGAGATGCAGGTTGCACATACTTTACTGTCCTATTCTTGCTTCCTTCAGCCAGAACAGCACAGGGGAATTATAGGCTCTTCCCTGCACCGGGATGAGTTGGTAGACACCAAGAGTGGCTGACAAAGGTTACAGTAATGCAGAATAAGGAGAATTTCACACAGCAACAGGCATAAATGCAAGTGCTAAACAGAAAATAAGAGAGTAGCTAGATAACATGCAGGTGTTTAGAAAGATTTTTGTAAAGCAACTATTTTTTTGACAACTCCAAAACATTAAAACTTTTAGCACGACTTGGATAACAAAAAAGCATAAAGAAAGGGCTGTAGCCAGATTTAGGGAGCCCATAACAAGCAAAATAACAAAAGATCCTGCAGGGGTATTAAGAGATGTTTTGGAAATTTTATGAAAATTTGTATAAAGCAAAGAAATGTGGAAGTAAAGAGCGCAAATGGAAATATTTATGGAAGGCAATTATGCTGAGGTTAAAAGTAGATAAGGCTCAGCAACTAACAGTCAAGACTGGAGGGGATGAGATAAAAACAGTGATGAAAAAAATCTTCTGTAAAATCTCCAGAAAGAGATGGTATTCCTGTGGAAGTCTGGAAGTTAGGAGGGAAGAAAGTGATAAAGATCTGGAAGATTTTATTTCCAGTATTTTAAAAGGAGAGGAAGCACTGGCATCTTGTGAGAAAGCTGTGGTGGCTGTATTACCTAAAGAAATTAAAGGCCCATCAGACTCAGCTTCATGCAGACCCATTTCAGTTTGAAATTATGATTATAAAGTGTCTATGTCTATATTAGCTAAAAGAATGGAAAAGGTGTTGCTAAAATTCATAGCTGTGGATCAGTGTGGTTTTGTGGGGGGGAATAAAAAGTATAGTTGTGTATACTTACCATACATGTAGATGTTCAAGTGTATTCACTCTTGCAGTCATTACATTTGGGTAATCTGCTGACAGGTTGCCCTCAGTCGGCCTGAATAACAAATTCTTGGGTCCTGCGTCGGTTGCTGTCTCCTCTTCCATGACGTCAGGTCATCAGGGGTATAAAACATGCAGCCGATGTCATTTTAATAAGTTTTTCTTGCCCCAGATGTCAGGTGCCCCCCAAACGGGGAGCAAACATATATATATATAAACTGTAAATATATAAATGCACTTTAGAAACATAAAATTTACCTTCAACTAAAAGCAAATACACCACAAAGGCTTTTGAGTATAGTGAAGAAAAGAAAAGGTATAGAAAGGGGGCTGGCGGGTGGGTAATCTGGACTGCAACAGTGAATACATCTACATTTACGGTAAGGGTACACAACTGTACTATGTTCTTCGTGTTTCACTGTTGCAGTCATTACATTTGGGTAGAATCCCAAAGCTATGGATGGGAGGATGGAACTAAACGGCATTAGGAGTAGCTATAAGGCCTTGCAGGACTGCAGTGGCAAAGCCTGCCCTGGATTTAGAGAAGAGAGGTAAATGATGATGCTTTGTGAATGTAGGAACTGAGCTCCAAGTCGCAGCTTCTAGAATGTCTCTGGTAGGGACCCTACTGAGAATAGCTGCTGAAGTAGAGGCAGCTCTGGTGGAATGGGATCTGATCCCCTTGGGCACAGGTTTACCATGGTGCAAGTAGCAGAAACGAATGCAATGGCTTATCCATTTAGAAATAGTCTGCTTTGATATAGCCTTCCCCTCTGATCCTGCAGCAGATGCTACCAGTAGTTGCACAGACTTTCTTTAGAGATTTTGTCCTGTTTAAGTAGAAACTTAGTTGTCTGTGTACATCCAATGAATGCAGAATCCCGCTTCCCCTTGTTCTGCAGATTTGGGAAAAAGGTTGGCAGGTGAATGGTCTGGTTAAGAGCCACACTGCATAGCACCTTAGGCATAAAAGAAGGATTGGTCCTGAGGGCCACCCTGTCCGGGTAAAAAATAATGAAAGGGTCCACTGCCATGACAGCCTGTAGTTGTGAAACCCTTCTAGCTGAAGTGACTGCCAAAAGAAAAGCTGTCTTCCAAGAAAGAAATTTTATATCCACAGTAGCTGCTGGTTCAAAAGGAGGCAGGGTGAGTTTTTCCAACACAAAATTGAGGTCCCATGCAGGAGTTGGTGCTCTCCTGGGAGGCCTTACATTTTTGGCCCCTCTGAGGTACGGTTTTAGCAGGGGATGAGAAAAGAGGGGAGGCTCTGTGCTGTAATGAGCCAAGATGGCAGAGGCATGGATTTTTATTGAAGAAAAAGATAGGCCCTTGTCAAGCATCTCAGTTAAGTATTGTAAAATCTGAGGAATATTGGGCTTTGCTGTGCCTATTCCTTGTGCTTGGTTCCAAGCACAGAATCTCTTCCATTTATCAGCATAAGATTTTCTAGTACTAGGCCTTCTGACTTCCACAATGACATCCATCACAGGTTTACTGAGAGATATGGTTGGTAAAATTAGTTGATTAGCCATGCTGCAAGAGTCAGAATTTGGAGCCAAGTGTGCAGAATTTGATAGTTCTGCTGAGACAACAGTTGAGGTGTTTGAGGCAAGTACCATGGAGGAAGGTGTGACATACTCCTTAGAAGCGGGTACCAGTGCTGGCGAGGCCAGTCCGGAGCAATTAGAATCATTTTTAGTTTTCCTGCCTTGACTTTTAGTAAGACCTTGGAGAGTAGAGGCAAAGGGGGAAAGGCATAGACTGATAGAGCATCCATTTTCCATGCTTTTTTGTGATGAGTTCTTGTGGAGAACTTGTCCAACTGATAGTTTTGGGGAGAAGCAAATAGATCTATGTCTGGGCTTCCCCATTTCTGTGTTAACATGCTGAAGATTTGTGGATCCAGTTTCCATTCGTGCAGGTCCATAAGATTTCTGCTTAGGTCGTCTGCCAGAGTATTTTGCTTTCCTGGCAGGAACTGAGCTTGAAGTTGTATTTGGTAAGTCAAGGCTGTGTTCCACAAGGCCATGGCTAGTCTGCAAAGGGGGTAGGAATGGGTATCCCCCTGCTTGTTTAGGTACCGCATAACTGTGGTGTTGTCCGTCTTTATCAGTAGCTGCCCTGGATGAAGCAAGTCCTTGAAGGCTGTCAGAGCATTCTGAACAGCTAGCATTTCTTTCTGGTTGATATGTAGATGCATTTGGTGTGGGCTCTATTAGCCCTGAATGCATCTCCCTGCCAGGTGGGCCCCCCCAAGCATAGTCTGATGCGTCTGTAGTTAGGGTTTGGGTGGCAGGAGGTACAGTAAATGACAGTCTCTTGTTTTGGTGACATGTCTCTGCCCAACAAAGAAACTGTTGTTGCAGGCAGGGAATGAGAGAAATCATTGTTTCCAGGCTGTGACAATGTTGACTTCATAAGCTTTTTAGGTACCATTGACGTTTCCTCATATGCAGTCTCGCATATGGAATTAGTAGAATGCAGGATGCCATGAACCCTAAAGCCTGCAGAATTTGTCTTGCAGATAACCGGGTTTTTGGTGCCATTTGTTTGAAGTATGTTGTCAATTGCATTTGTATGTCCGGCGTGAGGTAAGCTATCTGGGCAGTTGTGTTCAAGCTTGCACCCAGGAATGTAATTATCTGAGAGGGTACTATTTGCGATTTCTTTTCGTTTATGGTGTACTCTAGGCATGCTAGAAGCCTTTTTACAAACGCCAGATGTTGAAGAAGAGTATCCTTGTCCTCTGCCTGAATGAGACAATCGTCCAGATAAGGATAAATTTGAATGTTTCTTTGTCTGCAGAATGCAATTACTGGTGCCAGGCACTTTGTAAAGACCCTGGGCGCAGTAGATAAGCCAAAGGGCAGTGCAGAGAATTGGTAATGCAAAAAGCCTGCTTTGAAGCGGAGGCATCTTCTGCAAGATTCCCTTATTGGGATATGCAGGTATGCCTCAAGTCTAGAGTTACCAACCAGGCATTCTTGCCTAGCATAGGCAGTAGCTGTTGTAAAGTCAGCATTTTGAATTTTGGAATGTCCAGGAACGTGTTCAGAATTGATGTCCAGTATTGGACGCCATCATTTGTCTTTTCTGGGTACCAGGAAAAGTCTTGAATAAAATCCTTGCCCTTTTTCCTTTTCTGATACCGGATGAATAGCCCCCATATCCATGAGGGACATGACTTGTTTCTGGGCCTCTGCCCACTGGTTTTGTGGCAGATCTGGCCATCCGTTTGGAATTGGCAAAGTGTGGAAATGAAATCTGTACCCCTGGGATACTACGTTTAATACCCACTTGTCCTGGGTAACTAACTGCCAGTTTTGAGCATGAAGTGCTAGCTTTCTCCCCAAGGGATCTGCCAAAAGACAAGTGCTTGGAGATGGTAGACAAAAGTCATTGAGACTGATTACTGTAGGGTTGTGCTTTGTTACCTCCAGATTTGGAGGTGGAGACACCCCATTGCTCTGACCTGTAAGATCCCTGTGATTGATATATGGAGCCTTTGGAGCACCTGGGTTTGCCCTGAGTGGCTCTGTTAGACACAGGAAAGGACCAATTCTTAGTAGGCCAGTGCCTACTGAACCTGGGTGGCTGCACTTGCAAGAAATCTTTTACAGTTTGCATAGATTTAGCTTGGTCTTCCATTTTCTTTGAAATCTCTTCTGCCTTATTGCCAAACAGACTATCATGTTGTAAAGGGGCATCCAACAATTTAGCTTTAACATGATCAGGCAGATTTTGCTCCTTGAGCCAGGCATGCCTTCTAATCACAGATCCAGTTACGGCGGCCCTGCAGGATGCCTCTAAGGAATCAAAACCACATTGCAAAGTATGCTTGCCAACCTGTTCTGCTGAATGCAATAAATCCTGTAACTCTATTTTCCACACCATCAGAAATCAACATCATTTTCTGTTTCAGTAAGCCCATAGCATGCTGTTGATATTTAAGCATATGAAACTGGCAGTTTAAAGCCCTGACTGCCAACGTTGCAGACGTATAAACCTTCTTAGTCCATCTATCCAGCGCCCTGGAATCTCTATCAGAAGGGGTAGGATTTTTGGCTGTAGAAGTCTTAACACCCTTGGGACCCTGAGAAATAGTCTCAGGATCGGCAGCAGGATTTTTGAAAAGAAATTTGTAGGAGTCAGGAACCCTGTAAATATCTGTCTGGCTTACTAGGAGCCAGAGGCAGGGAATCAGGAGCCATGCTTGATTCCAAGAACACATCATCAACAATGTCTAATACAGGAGGTACTGCCAAAGGCCTATGCTGAGGAAGAAGAAAATCCCTAAGCCTCTTTTTTGATTCAGAGAAGTCCTGACTCTCCCAGTGAAAGTGTTCCCTTAAAGTATGCAAAGTCTCTCCAAAAGAGTAATCCTCAAGAGGAGATGCAGATGGAACGGATTCCTCTGCATCAGAATCCTCATAAGGTGGAATAGAAAATTCCTGATCAGAAGAGGAATCAGAAGAAATGGAAACCTGATCTGAAGATTCATGATCAGTGCCTTGCCTAGGCCTCTTAGCAGGAGGGGTTGGGAACCCCTGATCAAGGTAATTAAATCCTCAGCCATTTTGATCATTTGTTTTTTAGGCATAGGGGCCTGAGCACGTGGCTCATGTGTCGGTTTTTTAGACGTAGAAGTCGGTTTTGACCTTGTTTTTGTTGATGGCGTCGGTTTAATATAAAAATGTTGAGGCCTGAAAACACCCTCAGAAGCCGGTGCCTGCTCAGACATCCACAGGTTCAATACTTGGCTAATCTCGTGGCATACCAAACTCCGAATGGGTCTCGGTAGAGGCCTGCGCCTCAAAAGTAGCGGGCATCAGGGGCTGTGAAAGCACCTCACTGAGTACCGGTGAACCGGCGACTGGCTTAAGAGAAGCTTAGTCAGTTTTGGACCTCGACGGTCTGTCAATGTCTTTTTCCTTGTGTTTTTTTGTGAACTCTGGTAGTCGGATTGCTAACCGATGACATTTCAGGGTAGTTAAATCTTGAACCAAAACATTTAGAAGCAAAAATATACCGACACTTAATAGTGCGCTGGTTAAATTTAGCACAAAACCGACAGCAAGGCACATTGTGATCAGGGCCTAGGCAAGGAATACAGTACAAATGAAAATCCTTATGAGGTATTTGCTTCCCACAGGTAATGCAATTATTAACTTTTACTGACATTGGTAAGGAGCAAGAAAAAGTTTCAACGGGGTACTTAGCTTTAGTTTGAAGACTTCGGTTCTGAAACTCGAAAACAAAAATTTCAGGTGTCGGCTGACCGGCACTTGCGAACTGCTTCTGCTTCAGGCACCGTGCGGCAAGAAAGACTGATTAAAATAGCGTTGGCTGCATGTTTTATACCCCTGATGACCTGACGTCATGGAAGAGGAGACAGCAACCGACACAGGACCCAAGACTTTGTTATTCAGGCCGAATGAGGACAACCTGCCAGCAGATTACCCAAATGCAATGACTGCAACAGTGAAACACAAAGAACATCATTTGACAACATTGATAGAACAATGATCTAGAGGGAAACAATGTAAGAAAATACCACTAATGTTAGTGGGTCTTGATGCAGAGAAGCATTCGAGAGTGTAAACTGGGAATTTATGAGGAGGGCAATAGACACATTTGCATTCCCTCATACAATAACAATATTAATTAGGAGGATACATGAAGGATCGAAGGCAAGAATTAAAGTTGGAGGGTTACTATCTGATAAGTTATTAGAACAGAAAAACCACTGTCCTCTTTCCCCTTTACTTGCTTTATATTCACAGCCAGTGGCAAAGAAAATAAGGGACTCAGAAATGCAAGGATATAAATCGGTATAACAGTCAAGAAAAGTTGGCTTTATTTACATTTATTTTGTACCTGATAAATCCGGAAAATGACCTCCCAGTATTGTAGAATATTTTGAGACCGCTTCAGGTCTTCTTAGAATATAGAATTAGTGAAGATAAAACAAAGGCTATTTCCATAAATTATGTAGCCACATGTGAATTGGTTCAGCAATACATATATTTATGGAGACATGCTAAGATGAAAAATTTAAGTGTACGTATTAAGATTTCTGTTATGGCAGCTAATATGTAGGAACAGACTACCAAAAAAATAATAAAAACTGAAAAACTGGAAGCACTTCCTTATTTATTTTACATTTGTTTACCGGGTAGGTCCAACTGGGCACAGTTGCCCGTTTTCAGCGGAGGCCCGGGGAGATAAGTTCCATTTCAATTACACAGTTACCAAAAGTTTAAACATACAACATATCAGTTGAAAGACAGCATATAACATTTTAACAAACAGGCTACAATTTGACAAAGGTTTCCATAGGAGTATTAGTCATACAGTAGAGAGATAAGAGAGAATACACAACTTTGTTAAAACTTAATGTAGTAGTCCACATTATTTTAAATATAATTTCACCACAATGGATTACATAACAGCGAGCTAAGCTGAATTTACCTTAAGTAATTCCATAAGAATTGAAGTAACTTGTATTACAGGGTATTATTTGGGTTTTGTAGATCTAAGAAGACCTTGTAACAGATACAAAGGTATTAAAGAGGCTAGGTGGATAATAAAAGGGTTAGCCTGGGTTGGAACATGTACATATCCAGTAATTGGTGAGGTAGGATTTTAGCCGATTTTTGAAAATATGTTTGTCTGTCCGTGTCCTAATTTCAAGTGGAAGGGAGTTCCACATTTTAGCAATGGTGCAGGAATATAAGGAGTCGCCTGAGTTGTATTTGCTTTTGGATACCTCTACCAGACCCTTATTGGTGGATCTTAGCAGATGACTGTTGGTGTAATGGTTGATTAAGTCATACAGGGATGGGATTTTGTCACGGGAGAAGAGAAGTTCATGTGCGTGGGTGAGTTGTTTATTGGTTAGGTAATTCCATCCAGGAGAGTTTGTGAAGGGGCAGGCAATGGTGGGATCTATACGAAGAGTCAGTAGCGAATTTAGCTATCTTACTGTAGGAAGTGGATAGCTTATTTAGTTCTGTTTTATTTAGGTTAACTAAGATGGGAGAGGTGTATAGTAATGTGGACAGTAAGTGGGTTCTTGCTATGATGGTTTTACTATTGGAGCTAAGGTAGTTCTTACATTTGTAGACTGTATCTAATTTTTTGTGTACCTTAGTTATGGTTTATGCTACATGTTCGTCAAATTTCATATTTTGGCCGATGATAACATCTAACAGTTTGGTGTGTGCAACTGCTGCAATATGGGTGTTGTCAGAGGCGATGATTTCGAAAGGTGGGTGGTGTCTAAGTCTTTGGAGGGATAAAAAGAGCAGGAGTTGTGTTTTTTGGGACAGTATTAATTGGAACTCTGCTAGCCAGGATTCAACTGCTGAGAAGGATTCTTGGGTTATTTTCTGTAGAAGTCGGAGAGGGGGAGTGGAGCAGATAGGGCAAAGTCGGCGGCATATTGTACTAACCTTGCATGAACACTGGCTTTATGGAGACTGTTTGTGAATATTGTGAAGAGCAAGGGACTGAGTATAGATACTTGTGGTACCCCTAGCCTGACTGGGAGAAGAGGGGATAGACTGTCCTACCACTTTACGGCCTGCTGTAGGTTGAAAAGATAGTCTATGAACCATAGGAGTGCAGAGTTATTTATTTACTTATTTGCAGTTGGTTTACCAGGATAGTCCATTGGGCCAAAATAACCCGTTTTCAATGGAGTCCTGGGGAGAAAAGCTCCAAAAACAATTAGCAAGGTTACAATAAGGTATTTAGTTTCAACTATACAATTACTACGGACTTGGAAATACAGCAGACTAGTGTACAAATATATACAAATATTACAATCTTGTATAGCTGCAAACAATTTACAATATAGAAACTGAGAAGCTTTTACAACTTAGGGTGGGTTACACTGGAGGTATCTTTTATACATTCAGGATGAGTAGTTTAATACAAGCAAGAGAAAGGTATATGAGCTGACATAGAACTTTTTCAATATAGAAACAGAGAACCTTTTCCATCTTAGGGTATATTTACACTTGGGTATCTTTAAGTATTCAGAAAAAGCTTAATACAAGCAAGAGCAAGATCTATGAGTTTAGGAGAGTAAGCAGAAATTCCCATTATGAATAGGGGGGGAGAAGTGGAAATTCCCAGTATGAGGAGATTATGTTGGGTGGGAGCAGGAGCATTCCCACTGGGAAATTAGGTGCGAGTGAAGGGATTTTTTGAATGAGAAGTGATTTGTGATGGTACGAATGGATGGGGGTAAAGAGTTCCAGAGACGAGCAAGACTATAGGATAAGAGATTTTTTCCAGGGGGACAAATTGGTTTATACAGTTCAATTAGGTTTTGGTTGTTAGATCTTAGAATTCTATCAGGGAGGTGCATTTTGAAGGTACAGGAAAGGGATGGGCAGTGGGAGGGATTGACGATGAGCTTGTTTGCAAGAGTCAGTTGGACATAGGTGAGGTGAATGGATAGTTCTAACCATTTTAGTTTGTGGAGAGCTGAACAGTGGTGTGAGGAGGACTTATGGGAGGTAGCAAACTTGGCAATTTTGTTATAGCAAGAGGAGAGTTGTGTTTTGAAAGAAGACTGTAGGTTAGTTAGTAGTGGGGCTCCATAGAGAAGGGATGGGATGAGAAATGTGGTAGATAGGGTGAGTTTGGTGGAGGGTGTAAGATAACGATTCTGTCTGTAGAGCATGCCAAGTTTTTGGTGGGGTTTTTTTATATTTAGTTGAAGATGGGAATTGAATTTAAGCTATCAATTTGGACCCCAAGTAATTTGGCCTCAGATACCAGTTCTGTGGGTGTATTGCTGTGACTAGTAATAGTGAAATTACTTGGATTGAAAAATGTAGCTTTAGAGGGGGTGATTTAGATTAAGTTCTGAGAGAACATTCAAGAGTTTACTATGGGAGACCGTATCAAATGCTTTTGAGAGGTCTAAAAAGACAGTTGTTATCAGATTGCCTAAATTTAGCTGTTGGTTAGCATGACTGGTAAAACTAATAAGGGCAGCGGTGGTACTGTGATGAAAACCGTGTTGAGTTGTGGCTAGGAGATTGTTAGTGAGATTGTTTTTTTATTAACAGAGTGTATGCACTTCAAGAATTTTTGAGAGTGGGGATAATATGGCTATTGGACGGTAGTTGGATAACTCAGTTGAGTTTCCTCCTTTTTGAAGGGGTATTATGTGTGAAATTTTCCAGAGCTTTGGGACTTTTTGTTCAGATTGACCTATTTATGAGTATAGAGATGGGGTATGATCTACCCTTGGCTGCGATTCTGAGATATTCTGATGGGAGTTTATCAGCAGCCAGGGTAGTGGGCCTTAATTTGAACAGGTATTTCAGGATACTACTAGTCTGAACTGCTTGGAAGGAAAAGTTGCTTTGATCAGATGGGGAGTCTGGTAAGTTTGGGAGGGTAGTGGGTGGAGAATTACATGACAGTTTTAAAACGGAACTGGTAAAATATTCATTGAACTGTGTTGCAGTGTCACTTATAGATGTGTCAATAACTGGGGATGGGGTGCTGGTTTTACCTGGTTGGATGACTTTATTGATGGCAGCCCACATTTTTTTTGTGGGTTAGCTTTGTGTTTATTTTGTAAATTTGAATAATAGTTTTTTTTTGTCTGATATTGTTTTTCTTTTTTACTCTATTTCTTAATTCAAGAAAATGTTAGCAGTTAGTGTTAGTTTTGTTGTCACGCCAAGTGTTCCATGCTTTATCCCTTTGTTTTAGTAGGATCACGGTACTTCTGGTGAGCCAAGAGATATAAAGGTACTAGGTCTTTCTGCATTCTGTTCCCCGTTTGTAAAGGTATCATTGTCCTTGAAATACAATCCAAGGTTCAATTTCCAACAATAAACTTTGAGCTGTATAAGCATTTCAACAACATTTGCCTTTTTTTGTTGGAAAAAAATTGAACCCCTTTTCAAATCAGTCAGCCCATTCCGTTCCAATATTAGTCTGACTCAAATTATAAATTTTAAAGTGCTTTGACCTGTTTGAAATGATGTTGCAAAGCTCTCCATCCACAATGTGTTCATTAGGGGTCACGGTATGACATCAACGATAGTTTACAAGAAAGAGGTGTCTTTTAAGGGACTACTGGAAAGGACAAACTCCCTGAATGAGACTGGAGGTAGTTACAAATGTGATAGATGCTCCCAATGCAGACACATGCTGGACACAGAAGGTGTCACTATTAGGAACTTTGGAAAAATTAGACCGAAGAAAAAATATTATTGTTACTCTCAAGAGTTAGTATATCTTGGGTTGTGGCAGGCCTGTGATGGCTATTATGTCGGGGGAAACCAAACAGAGAATTTACCAACATTGTTACCACATAGCCAACAAACATGAAAATAATGCTTTTTATAGGCATACACAAGAATTTCCTGACCATTTTTTTTTCAAGTTTTCTGTTATAGATCATGTAGACCTGGGAGATAGAGAGGTTTCAATAGATGAATACTTGGAATTTATTGAGATGAAATGGCAGGTCAGGTTAAATTCTACAATTTTTCCTGGTTTGAATGATAAAATAATACTTTTACCCCTTTTTAAAACTTAAATCCATGTATTTAATATGATGGTCATGTAACTGTTTTATTTGTATGTAAGGTTACTGTGCTTTTTACTGCTAGCAGGTTAATAGTTAACCTAGTTTTAAAGCTTTGTAGCAGGGGTTGAGACTACTGTGTGTTAATAAAGACTTTGAGTTGTGTATTTATATGACACCAACGTTTTTAATTCATTCTGAAGAAGTTTGTGTGCAAGAAAGACGAAAGTGCTAAATAAATTCTTTTACTTGGATTATTGCTGCTGCCTTGGAGTTGGTTCACTCATTTTTGTGGTTTCTTGATTGGATGATTAGTAAGGATCCAATCTAAGAGGGATTTCCTTTTGGTAGTTTTGTCGGTTCTAGCTGGGGTTTGGATGAGCTGAGTGAAACCGTGCCAGTTTATATGAGAAGTGGAAGGAGTGAGTTAATTAGAGATCAATCAATATTGAAATCACCTAGTATGAGTGTTTCATGTGGGAGGAATCCTGATGCCTAGTGGGTTATGGACTCTAGTGTGTTTATGTTATCCCCAGGAGGGATGCATGTTCCCAATATGTTTACTTATGTAGGTTGACTTTTACCTTAGCAAAAAGGGTTTCAGAATTACTAAAAGTTGGGATGTCTATTTTTATGAGTTCAACTGTGAAGTGATTTTTGAAAAGAAAGGCAACATCGCCTCCTCTTTTGGATGTACGATCTTTTCTAATTAGGTTATACCCTGATGGGAGTAATTCATTGTCTTTGATGTGTGACTTAAGCCATGTTTCAGTAAGGAACACAATATCTGGGGAATGAAAGCATAGGGCTACATGCAGTCCACCAATTTGCTTAGGATACTTCCAATACTGATATTGAGAATTAACAGGTCAGCTACTTGTCTATGGGAAGTTGGGTTATTGATGGCCTGAATTAAAGTGTGTGGGAGTATTCAAGGGACCAGGGTTAGGACGTATGTCTCCACTATAAGTTGTGAAGCAGTGTTCACAATAAAATGGAGGTATTTGGGGAAGGACAGGTTAATTTGTTAGGAAATGTGCCTTTTAGTGCAGTTATGTGAAATCCTGAAGGGGGTTAGTTCCAAACTGGAGTAACTGAAGATTGCATTAGAGATATGGAATGATATTTGTGAGACTGTAATGCAGTAGACCTTGGTAGGTGTTCTACAGTGTAGGTGAGGGTAGTGGTTGCTTTGGTATGAGGTGAGGTGTGATAATAGTGAGAGTGTTAGGATATATAAGACATGTATGTAGTGCATTGTTAGTGTTGTAGCTGCCTGGTTGTGTGAGGGGAAGTAAAAAAGAGAACAACAGATTAGGTTTGGCTGTAGCTCTGAGCTATAGTTTGTAGCTGTATAGGTATTAGAGGATGTGTAATTGGTCTTGTTGAGAGAGTTAAGATTTCTGGGTGTGGTGTATGGTTTGTGTTCCTACTGGTTGGCTGTGGAGATGTGGTTAGGCGAGGTTAGCTATATAATAAATGAGAATGGGGTGGGTGGGAATGGGGGAAGGGGAGCCTAGTGAGCCCGAGCATAGCGAGGGCGAATGAAGAAAGTGGAACCAGAGAAGCAGCAAAGCAATGATTATGGAAATAATCAGTAAAAAGGGCATTAGTCATGGGTTTCTACACTGTGATTGGACTAATAGTGGTTTATTACAGCAATAAAGAATAGTCGCTAGGTTTCTCCAGTTATTACTTTTATATTTGAGACAGATTTTGAGTAGGTCGCTAGGAGTGGTTTCTAAGGCATGCATATAAGTGGAGGGCAGAGTAGGAGCAGAGCCGACTCAGGAATGTGCTCACCAATTTACCAGTACAAAAAAAACAGAAAAGCAATCTATATACTTGTCGTTTGCAGGGACATAATCTATCTTTATAAAATGCTTGGTCGCAGAGTTTGTTGTGTTGGGATCTGAGCAGGGAATATCATAGCAGAAGTCACCTGTTAGCCTTTCAAAGGGACAGGAATGCTGTAACAGAATAAAGGATAGAAATTAGGAATAGAGCAATAAGGGTAAAAATGGGAAATGTAGCAGATTACTTAGTGATATTCAGTGTGGTAAAAGTACAGTTTTGTACCTACCATAAATGTAGATGTTCGAGTGCTAATACAGCTGCAGTCATAACAGATGGGTTTTCCTGCCGTCAAGCGGGTCCTCGGTCGGCCGAATTCCAAAGTCTAGGTCCGGCGTCGGTTGTCGTCGCTTCTTACCGGACGTCAGTGCGACGGGGATATAAAAGAACCAGCCGACGCCATTTTCTTCAGTTTTTCTTGCCCCAGATGTCAGGTGCCCCCAGAAGGAAGGCAAAACATAAATGTATGTAATAAAGCAAATGCAATATAATCAAAAAACAGTAGTTGCAAGCAAATAACCCATAAAAGAATACCCCAATGAGGTTGTATGAGGAGGTGTTAGCCATTAGGCCTGTCCCAAGAGGGGAAGGAGGGAGGGGAAACCTGGACTGCAGCTGTATTAGCACTCGAACATCTATATTAACGGTAGGTACAAAACTGTACTATGTTCATCGTGCATACAGCTGCAGTCATAACAGATGGGTAGAATCCCAAAGCTAATAAAGGGGTGGTAGGCACTAAGTGGAACTAGGTGGAGCCAGGATGCCCTGCAAGACTGCAGTAGCAAAGCCCGCTCTAGTTTTGGAGTATAATGGTAGGTGATGGTGCTTGGAGAAAGTATGTACAGAACTCCAAGTGGCTGCTTCCAAAATATCTTTGGTAGGAACCCCCCTGAGGAAAGCTGCAGAGGTAGCTGTGGCCCTTGTGGAGTGAGATATGATGCCTGTAGGTACAGTTTTACCATGAAAAGAGTAACAAAAGCGTATGCAGTGGGCTATCCATTTTGAGATTGTCTGTTTGGAAATAGGCTTCCCTTGAGCACCTGTAGCATAGGACACATAGTTTCTCTGATTTTCTGAAAGGCTTTGTTCTGTCCAAATAATAAGGGAGCTGTCTGTGAATGTCCAAGGAATGTAGTAGCCTCTAACCTTTGTTTTGTGGATTAGGGTAAAAGGTAGGTAAGTGGATAGCCTGATTCAAGGCTACCCTGGATACTACCTTTGGCATAAATGAAGGATTGGTTCGTAAGGAAACTCTGTCCTGATGGAAAATGATGAAAGGCTGTACAGCCATGTGGGCTTGCAGTTCCGAAACCCTGCGTGCTGAGGTAATAGCTAGAAGGAAGGCTGTTTTTCCATGACAAATATTGCAGATCTGTTGAAGCAGCTGTCTCAAAAGGAGGCAGGGTTAGTTTTTCTAGAATGAAATTGAGGTCCCAAGCAGGTACTGGTTGCTTCCTTGGGGGTTTTATATACTTAGCCCCTCTGAGGAACTGTCTTAAGAGAGGGTGAGAGAATAAAGGAGGATCAGTGTTGTACTCTGCAGAAATGGCTGAGGCATGGATTTTCATGGAGGAGAATGAAAGTCCACTGCTTAGCAGCTCGGCTAGGTACTGTAGTATTTGAGGTAAATTCAGTATTCCAGGATTCTGACCCTTTTTCTGATTCCAGGCACAAAACCGTTTTCATTTTGCGGAGTAGGCTTTTCTAGTAGAAGGCCTTCTGGCCTCCAAAATGACATCCTGCACCTCCTTGGAGAGTAGGGTCTGCTGTGAATTTAAGGAATCCTCCATGTGGCTAGATTGAGTGTTTTCAGCTGACTGTGAAGAGTTATGAAGTTGTGCTGAGTCAGTAGAAGAGGCATTAGAGGCAGAATCCATGGTGGGGAATGCGTCAGGCTCCTCAGGAGTTGGTACCAGTGTTGTCTTGGCCAGTCTGGAGCAATGAGAATCATCCTTGGTCTGTCTGCTCTGGCTTTTAATAGAACTTCGGCCAGCAGTGGAAGAGGTGGAAAGGCATAAACCATCATTGTTGTCCAACTGAAAGAGAGTACGTCCACTTTCCAGGCCTGTGGATGAAAGGTCCTTGAGCAGAATTTTGTCAATTGGCAATTTCTGTGGGTGGCAAAGAGATCTATGTCTGGCCTTCCCCATGCTTGAATTATCATTGTAAAAACTTGAGGATGCAACTTCCATTCGTGTGGATCTGTCATATTTCTGCTCAGATTGTCTGCCAGTGAGTTTTCCTTCCCTGGCAGGAATTGTGCTTGAAGTTGGATTTGCAATTCCAGAGCCGTGTTCCAAAGGGACATGGCTAGTCTGCACAGGGGGTATGAATGAGTTCCTCCCTGTTTGTTTATGTACCACATCACTGTGGTGTTGTCTGTTCTTATCAATAGCTGGCCTGGATGCAGTAGGTCTTTGAAAGCCATAATAGCATTTATTACTGCTAGCATTTCCTTTTGATTGATGTGTAGGTGCTTTTCTTTTTGTGACCATTTGCCCTGAATGCACCGATCTGTCATGTGCGCCCCCCAGGCGTAGTCCGAGGCGTCTGTTGTGATGACTTGATTTGCTTGAGGCTTGCAGAATGGGAGATCTATGTTTCTTTGGCATGCTTGAGCCCACCACAGAAATTCCTTTTGAAGACATGGAATCAGTGGTATGATTGTTTCCAAACTGTGGCTGTGTTGAGACCATGTTTTTTTAGGTACCATTGAAGTTTCCTCATATGCAGCTTTGCACATGGGATTAGCAGGATGCAAGATGCCATGAATCCCAGAGCCTGCAGGATTTTCCTTG
This sequence comes from Protopterus annectens, assembly GCF_019279795.1. Classification (NCBI taxonomy): domain Eukaryota; kingdom Metazoa; phylum Chordata; order Ceratodontiformes; family Protopteridae; genus Protopterus; species Protopterus annectens. The sequence goes on along the minus strand of NC_056733.1, from coordinate 1,824,250,331 downwards.
CAGTCAGCCTGGTGAAGGTTGCCAGTTTTCTTAAGTATTGAGTTAATTGCCCTTGTTTCTCTGGCGTGAGATAGGCCATCTGGGTGTTTGTATCCAAGCTGGCACCCAGGAAAATTATTGTTTGAGAAGGTATTAGTCTTGACTTCTTTTTGTTGACTGTGTATCCCAGAGATTTCAACAACATTATTACAAATGCCAGGTGTTTCAGAAGAGTGTGTTTGCTGTCCGCTTGGATCAGGCAGTCGTCCAGATATGGGTATATTTGTATCCCTTGAAGTCTGCAGAAGGCAATTACTGATGCCAGGCATTTCGTGAACACTCTGGGCACAGTAGATAAGCCAAAGGGCAATGCAGAGAATTGATAATGGGATGAACCTGCAAGAAATCTGAGGTATCTTCTGCAATCTTGTCTGATTGGGACATGCAGGTATGCCTCCTTGAGGTCCAATGTTACCAGCCAAGACTCCTTGCCCAGCATGGGAAGAAGCTGCTGTAATGTGAGCATCTTGAACTTTGGTACGAGTAAATATGTGTTTAGGATGGCTAGGTCCAAATTAGGTCTCCAATCTTTGCCCTTCCTTGGTACCAGGAATAGTCTGGAATAAAACCTTGACCCTGTTCTTGTGCAGGTACCTCATGAATAGCTTTCATGTCCATGAGATCTGAAATTTGTTTTTGTGCCTCTGCCCTTTGATTATGTGGCAGATTTGGCATGCCTCTCATTTTTGGAAGGGTGTGAAAGTGGAATCTGTAGCCTCTGTCTATAATGTCCAGGATCCATTTGTCTTTTGTGACAATATGCCAATTTTTCGAAAATAATGCCAGGTTTCCGCCTAAAGGTGCTGCCATTTGAGCCTTGCTTGGCATGCAAAGGGGAAAGTCATTGGGTCTGCTTTCTGAATGGCTGTAAACTATCCTCACCCCCTCTTGGTGTAGGTGTTTGCCATTGTCTGCCTCTAAATGATCCTTGAGATTGCCCTCTACCTCTCGGGCACCTGTATCTACCTCTTTGAGGTCTGTCCGTGGCTGGAAAGGACCAATTTTTCGAAGGCCAATTTCTACTGAAATGTGGCGGTTGTACCTGTAGGAAATCTTTCACTGTTTGCATTGATTTTGCCTTTTCCTCCATTTTCTTTAATACCTCCTCAGCTTTAACACCAAACAACACATCTTTTTGAAGAGGTGCATCTAGTAATTTAGCTTTGAAATGATCTGGTAAGGTTTGCTCTTTGAGCCAAGCAAGTCTACGTATGACTGATCCTGTAACAGCAGCTCTACAAGAGGCCTCTAAAGCATCAAAACCACATTGCAAGGTATGTTTACCCACTTGCTCTGCACTATGCAACAAATCCTGCAACTCCTTCAAGTCTGGTTGTTCAGGTTGTGACATTTTGCTTTTCAAATGAGATAACAAAAAACAAAAACTGTTGATACTTTAACATATGGAACTAACAGTTTAATGCCCTCATGGTTAAAGTGGCCGAGGTGTATACCTTTTCCCTCCACCTTTCTAAAGCTCTGGAATCTCTCTCTGAAGGTAATGGATGTTTGGCAGTGGACGCCTTAATTCCCTTGGGACCCTGTGAAATAGTTTCTGGGTCAGCCGCATGGCTTTTGTATAGGAATTGGTGTGAATCAGGAAACCGGTAATACCAGTCAGGCTTGACTGGAGCTGGAGGTAAAGAATCTGGGTTAAGGCTGGCCTCTGAATACACATCATCTAGTATGTCTAAGACAGGAGGTATAGCCAGAGGCCTGAGCTGAGGGAGCAAGAGGAAATCCCTGAGCCTTTTCTTGGAGTCTGAGTACTCTTGGCCTTCCCAGTGGAAGTGTCCCCCTCAAGGTATGCAAGGTTTTCCCGAAAGAGTAATCCTCAGGGGGGGAGACAGAGGGTATGGACTCCTCTGCATCAGAATCTTCAAAAGGGGAGTAAGAATGTTCCTGGTCCTCAGAATGTTCTGAAGTAATGGAGGCCTGGTCCGAGGAAGGGTATTCTTCCTCCACTCTGGGCCTTTTGTCCGAGGGGGGTTGAGAACCCCTGATAAGAGTAATCAAATCCTCATCCATTTTGAGCATCTGCTTTTTAGGCATGGGGCCTTGAGAGGGGCCCTGTGGAGCTTGTCTTTTAGAATGCATAGCTGCTTTAGATTTAGTGTAAGCCTTAATGGAAAAAGAAGAAGAAGGCCTGAAGACACCTTGAGAGGTGGCAGGCCTGTCTGAACTCTGAGTTTCCCCGCCAAGAGTGGCTTCGGTACCTGTAGTCGGGGTGTGGGCCGAAGAGCCTGCGACCTCGGGCACAGAAGACACCGCTAATGAAGTGTCATCGGTAGTCAGGGGCTGCGTAGGCGCCTCGCTGTGAACCGGAGCACATGTAGTCGTCTTTGGCGTGGTGTCGGTAGAAGTCGTGGACCTCGTATGTCGGTCCTTATCTTCACGTCGTTTACTCAAAATTGGAGTCGGAGTATCCGACGACATGTTGTAATTAAACTTTTTGCCAAAATAGTGTTGGGCAAACTCCGCCCGACACTTAATAGTGCGTCTGTTGAATGTAGCACAAAAACGACAGGCCGAGACGTTATGGTCTGGGCCTAAGCAAGGTATACAGAGGGAATGGAAATCCTTATGCGGTATTTGCTTCCCACATGAAATGCAATTATTAACTTTGTCTGACATCGGTCTGAGGCAAGAAAAGTTTCCCCAACGGGGTACTTCGCTTTCAAAATGTCTTCGGTTGAAAAATATTCGTAATCTCAGGAGCTGGCCAACCGGCACTTGCGAACTGCTTCTGCTTCGGGCACCATGCGGCAAGAAAGACTGAAGAAAATGGCGTTGGCTGGTTCTTTTATACCCCTGTCGCACTGACATCAGGGAAGAAGCGACGACAACCGACGCCGGACCTAGACTTTGGAATTCGGCCGACAGAGGACCCGCCTGACGGCAGGAAAACCCATCTGTTATGACTGCAGCTGTATGCACGATGAACATCAGGCTTCCGTCTTATACAACCGTCTAACACAAGCCAATTTAGTTAGGGTAATGACAAATTACACAGCTTATAAAATGTGCATCTAGGTTTGCAATTCTTCTATAATGCACTACAGCTGGGAATAGCAGCAGTTGAGATAGTGGGAGGCTAACCAATTAGATGCTTATATGCTTGGGACAGTTGCGATGTATGGCAAAACCCACAAATGTAGATAGCAATTCAAAAATATTCTTAGTACAGGTGGCATAGATTTAGAAATTAACAATCACAATAAAAATCACTTTAGTAATCCTTCTAACGGACCAATATTCTATCTACATCCAAACTATTAAGGCAAGGCTATGCTAAACTGTTTAAGACACTTCCTTGTTTCTAATAAGACAAGAAGGAAAACAATATCAAAACAAACTCAAAAAGCCATCATACATAAGCATTAACAACAGCCACAGTTCTTACTTACATGGTGGACACATTCCTGTTCGGACAATAAGGGGACGATGGCAGACTTTGTACGGTTTACAAAATGGTGCCCAGTTATTTCCAAGACCTTTATGCCTTCGTCAAAGATGGCATTGGGCTTGGGGAGGTCCAAGCACTGTGTGGGAACCAACAGGGGAAGATAATAGCAATCTCGCAGTGCTGTGAAACCAGAAAAGCAGCAAAGGAATGATTACAAAAATCAGTAAAAAATGTATCAGTCCACTCACAGTGTAGAAACCCATGACCAACAGTGGTTTATTACAGCTATAAAGAATAGTCGCTAGGTTTCTCCAGTTATTACTTTTACAGAAAGATGGTTTTGAGACAAGTTTTTAGTAGGTCACTAGGAGTGGTTTCTAAAGCATGCAAATGAGTGGAGGGCAGAGCAGGACATATGGATATAGATAGTAAATTACAAGTAGCGAAAATGTTTTTAGTACCTTTAGTTGTATATACAGGTCAGGCATATTTTTATCAAACCGAGGAATAGTTCTGGACAAAATTTAAAGAGCTGAAGGAAATTACCTAGGATGGGAAGACGGCAACAGTTAAGTTGGATAAGTTGATCATTCCAATAGAACAAGGTGGTTTAGGATTACCTGATGTGAAGGGATACATCAGAGCTACACAGTTACTGCTCATCCATGTGTCATAAGCAGGAGGTTATAATTCACAATAAAAAGGGAAGATGATGAAGGGAGGGGGGTTCAAGAAATAGTGGGATTTTGGATGCAGATCCTTACAGAGAACCACCACCAGCACCATAGAGAACCCTATACAGCAAAAAGTATTCTAAGAACTAAGCAAACACAAGAATGGAGAAAGGAGATTTTGCCAGTATGGTTAGCTGCAAGTAGGAGTACAGAAAATACGCAAAAGGGGACTGGAATTTCCTGGAGAAATCTGGCAAAGGAACCCTGGTATTGGGAGCATATAACTAGAGAGGGCAAAGTAATAGAGTAGGATGAGGCCAAGAAGACTTTTGGACTGCAGGCTAGAGACTGCCTTTCCTACCAAGGATGGTTACAATACAGGCAAACAGAAAGACAGAGGAATCTTGAGTGAAAGACTGTTCTTGGTAGAGCTTTTCAACTGAATCTAGAACAGAAGCCAATGTTAAAAAAGTAAATTAGTACAGCACATCAAGTATTGCATGACAACTATAAAAATCATTCATAAGAGTTTAGAAAACGTTCGATGTATGTAGTCCATCTCGCTTCACATTCTTACCCTTGGGTTCGGAGCCAAACTTCGGCTCCAACTCGGCCATTCTCTAGCTTGAAGTCTTCAATTGGCTCGTGGCTAAAAGGTATCCCATACTGCAACGTGCCCATCCCAGATCTTGTTTGCTGCAAGCTCTCTCTCACACACACACACACACACACACACACACACACACACACACACACACACACACACACACACACACATACACGCTGAAAGGAAGAACCAACCCAACAAAAAAGGATACTGAAACCATACTAAACCTCTAGGGTCCTCCAGGAAGGGGTAGGTGGGTGGGTTAGTAAGAATGTGAGGCGAGATGGACTACATACATTGAACGTTATGGTGAGTACATAACTTTTTGATGTTATGTAGTCCAAACTCGCCTACATTCTTACCCTTGGGACAGCGACCCTAGCACCTAAACCTTGGGTGGCTCATTGAAAAATACTCCTGAGCACTGTGAACCAAAGGAAGATCTGCCTCTAGATATCAGATCCAATTTTGGTGACTAATAAAGATGTGAGGCGATGCCCATACGGCTGCAGCACAAATATCATCCATAGACATCCTAGCCTGAAAAGCAGTACAGGTAGATACCAATCGTGTAGAATGAGCCTTCACTTTAAAGGGTAATTTCTTGCTATTTGAAGTATAAATGAAGGAAATGCAACTAGAAATCCATTTGGACAGAGTTACTTTAGAAACTGGAGCCCCAAGTCTATTGTCTGAGAATGAGACAAAAAGTTGCTCTGATTTCCTAATAACGTTAGTTTTATGTAAATAGAAACGCAATTGTCTGTGAACATCTAGCTGATTAAACTTAAATTCTGCCCTGTTAGAGAATTCTGGGAAAAATACAGGCAGCTCAATGGACTGGTTGAGGTTGATAACCGAAGCAACTTTTGGCATAAAGGAAGGATTAGGTCGTAGAGAAACCCCATCCTTGTGAAATATCAAGTAAGGGGACCGAACCGATAAAGCTTGGAGTTCAGAGACCCGCCTAGCCGGAGTGATGGCTATCATAAAGACGGTCTTCCAAGACAAAACTTTAATGTCACAAGTTGCTGTGGGCTCAAAGGGAGGTGAGGTAAACCGCTATAACACAGAATTGAGGTCCCATGGCATTACAGAATCAAAGACTGGAGGTCGAAGTAGCATAGTCCCTTTCAGAAAAGCCCTACAAAGCCTGTGTGCCATTAGATTGGGTTCATTAACAACATGAAAAGTAGAAATGGCTGCCAACTGCACTTTGATAGTTGCCGCAGCTAATCCCTGGCTGAACAGTTGAGAAAGAAATTCTAAAAATGATGAAATGGGAGCTTTATAGGGATCAATCGGCCATTCATGAGCCCAAATGGAGAATCTCTTCCACTTACTGGAATAAATCTTCCTAGTAGAAGGCATGTGGGAAGAAGACAGAATATGAACCACCTCCAGGGAAAAATCATGAAGCCTAACTAGGGATGGAATTGCAGCAGCCTTGCTGTCAACTTGAGGGTCTGAATGGAGGGATGGAACTGCCCTGACATATGAGTCAGCAGATCTGGCTCTGGGTCCAGAATCCAGAGATCGTCCATTAGATAAAGGTGGAGAAAAGGGAACCAAATCTGATGAGGCCAGTGTGGTGCAATCAGTACCATCTTGCTTCCCAAGGATTGTGCTTTCTGAATAATCTTCGTTATCAAGGGGACTGGCGGGAAGGCATACAGATGACCGGAGAGCCAATCGTGAATTAGAGCGTCCCTGGGTGCCTCCTCCTTCGGGGGGGATAAGGGTGAAGTAGCTGCTGCATTTGGCATTGAGGGGGCTGGCAAATAGGTTGCAGCAAGGCTGACCCCATCTGCGGAAAATCTGCTCTGCCACTTGTTCATTCAGGGACTACTCGTGAGGCATCAAATTAGCTCTGCTCAGCCTGTCGGCGATCACGTTGAATTTCCCCGGTATGTGCGTTGCCACTAGAAAGCGTTGGGAAGATACTGCCCACTGCCACACTCGAAGTGCCTCTCTACAAAGGGGATACGGCCTGGTTCCTCCCTGTTTGTTCAGATACCATACCACTGACATGTTGTCTGAGTGGATTGCAATTGTCCCATGAGGAAAAAGCCCTGAAGTGCTTGCAACGCTAATAGAACTGCTCTCATCTCCAAGACATTGATATGCAAATGGGTTTCGTGCTCTTGCCACGTGCCTTGGACTGTCTTGCCGAGATAATGCCCCCCCCCCACACCCGATTTGGGAGGCATCCATGGTCACTGTGGCAACTGGAGAAGGAAGAACGAAAGGCATGCCCGCGTTGAGATTGCTGGTCTGAAGCCACCAGCACAGATCCTGCTTGCACTTGTCTGTAATCAGAATAACATAAAAGAGAGTGGGAGATTCTGTAGAGACCACTGGGCAAAAAGTAGCCACTGAAGAAGCCTCATGTGAAGTCTCGCAAGAGGAACTAGCATAATCGTGGAAGCCATGGTCCCTAATAACTTTAGGACCACTTTTGCCTTGACCTTCTTCAATGGTAGCAAAGCGTAGACCTGCTGCTGTAAAACCTGAATTCTCTCTTCTGGTAGGAAGGCCCTCATGAGCACCGTGTCTAATTTGGCGCAGATAAAGGTAACATGCTGCGAGGGCAACAAGGCAGACTTTTCCCAATTCAGAGTAATTCCCAGACTTTTGCACAGTGCAATAGCGGCGTCCCTGGTCTGTAGCAGTAGATGCCTGGTGGTGGCAGACAGAAGCCAGTCGTCCATGTATGGAAACACTTGGAATCCCTGACGTCTTAAGTGAGCCATTACCACTACCATGCATTTGGTGAACACCCTGGGGGCTGTGGAGAGACCAAAGGGCAGGGCGCAAAATTGAAAATGACTGGCTCTCAGACAGAAGTGTAAGCGACTTCTGGATGCCCTGTCCATCTTGATATGGTAGTAAGCATCCTTAAGGTTAATGGGGCACATCCACACATCTTTCCCTAATAACTGGAGAATTGACTGTAATGTGACCATGCGGAACTTGGACTTCTCTATATGGAGGTTCAAACGGCTGAGATCCAAGATGGGTCTCAGGTCCCCTGTTTTTTTCGGCACCAAAAAGAATCTGGAGTAAGTCCCTAATCCTACTTGGTCTCCGGGGACAGGCTGGATGGCTCCCTTTGACAGCAACTTCTGTACTTCTAAAGTTGCGGAATCCCTGTGACTGGGTGGAACATCTGGGATTCTTTTGTTTGGAGGGAGATAAGAAAGAAGGGAGATATGATAACCTCTGGAAATTATCTCTAATACCCACTCGTCTTGGGTGATGTCTCACCAGGCTTCTGGGTATAGAGAAATGCGACCCCCGACTGGCTCCAGAAATGCACAGTCGGGCCTCCCCTCAGGAGCGCTGGCAGGGAGAACAACAAAAGGAATCGCGGTCCCCCTCTGCCTCTAGGGTGATGTCTACCTGAATTTCCACCCCCTCCTCTGCCTCTGGAGAGGGAATCACTCTGTGCTTCATGATAAAACCTCTGCAACTTTCTGAACCACAGTTTTCCACCCTTCTGGCCCTTGGGGTAAGGTCTAGAAGGCATGGAAAAATGGACTTCCATGGCAGACAGGGTTTTTCCGTTCTGGTCACACCTAGTGAGAGTGTCCTTCACCTTGGTTCCAAATAAGGATGAACCGTCAAAGAGGGTGTTGGTGAAAGTAGACTTGAAAGCCTCCATGAAGTTACACAGGCGCATCCAGGAGCGTCTCCCAAGAGAGACTTCGGAACCCGCAGCCATGCTCGCTCAGTCAGCTGCATACGAGATCAGCGTCATGGAGGAGTTGATAATGGAATTTAGGGTAAACATCTGAGCACTGACCTCTGGAACCACAGCATTAGAAACGTTACCCTGTAGAGAATCTCCCAGCTCTTTTAGGAGATCTCTCTGGAGCAGTGTAAAATGTGACAAATAGTTCAGCGACCGCAGTGTAAAGGCCGATGAGGAAAACACATGCTTCCCATACCTGTCCATGGCCCCAGATTCCTTGTTAGGGGGATGGATGGTAGATGAAGTTTCAGCAAGTACATTCTTGGTGGCTGCTGCCACCACCATAGCATCTACTGGAACGCCTTTACTAAGAAAATCCTTGTCTGGGGGAGCGGACAAAAACTTGTTGGGTCCCCTAGGGACCGGTTCCACAGTGTATGGAGTTTCCCACACCTTCTGACAAACGAGGTCCAGTAGCTCGAACGGGGGAGAAACCCAAGAGGCAGAGGGTTGACACCCGAAGGCCTTCAGGAACACTGACTCCTCAGAGGGGGATTTGGAGGGCCAGTCGCCTCTCTGCTTCAGGATTTCCAAGATATCTGAGAAAGATATCTTCAGAAGACAACTTGGGGGATCCTTCTGACTCCTCGAGGTCTGTGTCAGACGTGAGCGACTCATCTTGGGAGTCAACGTGCTTCCTCTTGCACACACTCTTTCTGGGGGGCTCAGGCAAAAACTCCGGGGAGATCTCAGAAAGTTGGGGACCACTCATGGAGGTATCCTGAGGCCTTGGGTCTCCACTGTCCAAGGATAGAGGGTGATTCGAGACTGATACCAGTGCTGGAGGGGGCAGAGTGTCAGTGTCGTAAGATGCAGCTGACGACCTGGCCAGCACACTCCTCATGACCTTGAAAGCTGAACCCCCCGGCTTCGAAGGTAGACTGACCGTGGAAGATACGGTAGTAGCCCTCTGAGCCAAAGAGATGAGGTCCAAAGCCGATGTCGGACCCAAGCTCACCCGAGCCAAAGCACAGAGAGGAAGGCTAGGAGCCAAAGAAGATTGATCCGAGACCTCCCCCTCAGGTCCGACTGGTGAACCAAAAATCCTGGACCCCATGGATGGTGCCGATGGGGTCAGAGCGGAGATCAGAGCAGAGAGACCAGAGGGGGCTACTGGAACCGACCTCACAGCAGCCGATGGAACAGACAGCTCTGGCTCCGAAAGCAGAGAAAGGCTCGGAGGAACAGACAAAGAGGAAGGAAGGATGGGCTCCAGGGCCGACTGGGCCAGAACAGAAAACAATTTAGCCAGCACCGATGATTGGAGCAGCTTCTGCACCACTCTATCAACATCATCAGAGAGGGTCCGAGAGGACCTAGAGGATAAGGTCGAGATCTGGATCTCCCTACACAGGGAGACCTATGAGATGGAGAAACCGGTCAAGGAACTGGAGACCGACTCCAAACTAGATTACCTGTCACTGGCTCCGAGATGCTGGGAGCCGATGTCGACATAGTCTGTGTACTGTCTTTTGTCGGCACTGAAGCCAATGGAACCGAAGAAGTAACAGTAGTTTTAGATCTACAAAATTGTACAATTGGATTTTCTAGCCCATGTCGACCTAAAACACAGTTACAACATAATAGCTATGATATTAACTGTATAGCTAACAGTAACAGCAAAAAATGTGATACAGGGGGCTGTACTGAAGAAAAAATGATGGGACAATTTTTGGAAGACAGTTTTGTTTTTTGTGAAGCTGATGCTGAATTTATCACTAAAAACATAACAATGCGGGTATGATATTCAATTCTGTGAAGGATGCAATATATGATTTTGGTAAGAAACTAATTGCATACAAAAATATAAAATTGGACTGTAGTTATTTAGCCAAGTGCTTGAAACTAAAGATTGTACCGAAGGGTATGCGTTTTTTCAAACTACCTTTGGGGATTGGATATGGTGCTGACACCATTAGAGATTTTAATGAACTGTTTGATAATTTTGGTTTTGCCTACATCAAAACAGTGATCAAGCACTTGGGATGGTAAACTTATTCAGTTGACCAATGAATTGGAAAGTTTAAATAATTTAATTACAAACCACAAAGAATATGATATGTGGAAGGAACTTTACATGAAACAGTATACAGTAGCTGCAAATAAAATTCACAGTATAGTGGAAAGGAAAAATAGGAAAATCACGCGAGATTTGGAATTATATAAGAACAATCGGGCATACGTGTGGCCCACATATAGGGAGCATACGAAGGATAACAATAATAATCAATCTAGGAGAAAGTTTTCCAAAACGAATTATAGGGAGGAAAATTTTCAAGGGGGAAGATTCTTCCCAGCACGAAACATCAACAGACAATGGTAAACAAGACTATGATAAGGGATAGCGAACAGTTAGCTACATTGCTTAACCTGACAAATAAGGTACCAACCAGAGGGCCAAAGCCGGTTGGTAGTGTTGTAAATACTGAAAATGAAGAATGTGACGTACAACATGTGTATGAGGTAGATTATAAAACATCAATTAACATAAGAAGTGACTTTTCTTTCAATAACATAGAAATTGAGCGACCCAATATTATTGAACATGATGGGTTTAAGGTATACAATTATACAGATGTGAATGTTAATTACGAAACTGTCTCACTGTTGAGTAAGGGTATGAAATACATCCCATCAACAGGTTTAAATTTAGTGGACAATATCAAGGAGGTCAAAATGTTTTGTAGGAGATTAAATTTGGCTGCACAGTTCAAAAATAACACTGCCAATGTGAAGGGACCGGTTGGCATACCAGGAACTGACCTTATTAAGAAAAGCACTTATATTCCAGAGTATAATCCGTATATATCAAACTATGAAAAACTAGTATGTAATGATATATACTGGACATTTAAGAACTTAAGGAGGGCCAGGTATCCCTATAATGACAACCTGTCTGTGTTAGAAAGGGATGCACTATCTAAACTTATGTGCAATAAGGATATTAGGATCATGAAGCCCGACAAGGGTGTTGGGGCAGTGATTTTCCACACCAATGAATATAATGACATCTTACACAACCTCTTTTATGAATCTGGAAATTACGAGAACATCTCCATCAATCAGATTAACATAGGGCACAAAAGAATAGATTTGGCCATAGAAGAATATATGATTGATAACAGGATATGTAATGATGCTTATTCATTTTTAAAGGAGGATTACCCAGTTTTGGCCAAAATGGTGGGAATACCTAAGATCCACAAATCATTGAAAAAACCTCCCTTCAGGCCAATTGTATCTGGATCTCATTCTAAAACCTATAACATTGGTAAACTAATAGATAGATGGTTGAAAGACATTTATACATCTATCCCGCACATTATGAAAGATTCTTGGAAGTTTCTGGGTGATTTAACAAAGGACAAATGGCACTCAAATATAATTTATCTCACGATAGATGTCCAGGATCTATTCTCCAGTATTCCCAAGGACGAAGGCTTGGAATTGTTCGGCGACAGTCTCAAAAAACACTCTGGGTTCACATGGGATAAGATTAATTTAATATGTGACATGATGGGAATAGTGTTGGACCATAATTATATATCATTCCAGGGAGAATATTTCAAACAAACCAAAGGAGTAGCAATGGGAGCAGCTTGTGCTCCCATTTTTGCAAACTTGGTGATGCTTGGCTGGGAGTCTCAACACGTTTTCAACAGTGTATTTGACTCCAACATCACATACTATGCCAGATACCTGGATGATATATTCATTTTATGGAATGGTACTGTGGAAAGACTTGAGGAATTTATGGTGTATATCAACAACACCACTGATTTTTTAAAATTCACTCATAGTTTTAGCCATACAGAAATAGCCTATTTGGATGTACTATTAAGTCATAATGATGAGGGTTTCATTTCTAAGTTATACAGGAAGCCCACTTTTTCGAACGACTATATACATTTTACTAGTAATCACCCTCCTCATGTCTTTAAGAATATCATAAAAGGGCAATGTATTTGTGCTGCTAGGATGTCATCTGCAAAAGACACTATGGAGGCAGAACTGGGGTACATCAAACATTTATTTTTAGATCGTGAATACCCAGAGAGTATGGTTAATGATGTAACAAAATATGTGGCAAAAGAATGGGGTCACAAGTTGTTAGATTTTATGAATATAAATCTGAAATTAATTATGTTGTAAATATGCTGAAAGAAAAGGCTTGCTTAAATGCAGAAACAAAGTTTAAGTAAAATGTGATCAGCAGTCATACTAAATGACCATGGCTTGGAAAAGGAATCTGCTGAATGGACATTATTCCCTTACAGACTCAAGGCATGATATATGCAATAACAAAAATGCAAAATCTGCTTTTAAAGAACAATGACATGTTATTCTGCATGGAAAAACAGGATGGCACAAGAACAGATGTTTTACAAAGATCCAAATAAAATACAGGATGTTCACACTGTCAGAAAAGCTGATCTCTGACAATGTGTTTTCTCAAAATATGTTTTCTTCATAAAAAACAGGATATGCTTATCAGCATTGACATAAGAACACATGTTTCTATACACAGATTCAAATAGAATACAGGACAATGTGTTTTCTCAAAAATATGTTTTCTTCATAAAAAACAGGATATGCTTATCAGCATTGACATAAGAGCATGTGTTTTATACAAAGATTCAAATAGAATACAGGACAATGTGTTTCCTCAAAAATATGTTTTTCTACATGGACATCAGGACACTGTTACAGGATATTCACACTGTCAGAAAAGCTGGTCTCTTACAAGACATTGTTAAACAAGGAAGTTTAGTATTGTTTCTACAGGAGAAGCAATTCTCCAAAATAAGAATACAGAACAATGTGTTTCCTCAAAAATATGTTTATGCATGACTAAAAAAGAGTATATAAAGAGCTGTATAAATCCAGTTGTTTGGGGATATGGTAGGAACACATTTGGTGTTCTGAGGTAAATGTTATATCTCTCACATCATCTGTACTATATGAGAAGTAAAGTTGGAACAGTACTTTTAAGCTGCAACGTTTGTCTAGTTTTATTTATTATAAAAGTTATTGGTTACTGCTCTTAAAGACAAGTGCTGCAAAGTATATTCTCTCATCAGTGTATATTCTGCAAGTTTCTGTATGCAACAGACTGTGGATGCAAATATAATCAGACTTTGAATTTTAGCAAGAATCCAGCCAGCAAGACTGAGTGTCATAAGAACACTGCAAATCCATCACACCAAGCAAGAAGCAAGTAAGACCATATAATATTTTTTCAATGGCGAGGCAGCTGAGTGACTAGCACCATATAATTTTTCAATGGCAAGCTAGTCTGCATTTGAACCTACAATCTGCATTCAAACACAGGAGGAGTGATGGTAAGCCCTGCAGAGGGTCACTTCAGTCAAATTGCAGTAACTAACATTTGATGTGTCAATTCTGAACAGAAGTATTCCAGTTTATGCAGCTTGCAGTAGTAAAGTTTTTAGACGTCTACAATCCGGAGTGAGACTAGTTCAAGACATTCGCAGTGCCATAAATTCTTCAAGAAAAGGGGATATCCACTAGCCCATCAGTCCACTGCCTGTTGTGCTTTCCCAGCTTCTCAAGTGACTTTGAAAATTTCCAGCCATCTGCAATAGCAGCCTGATCACCTGTTTTCTTGCTAACTGGTAAGACTTTTTCTGTGTCACATATTTAGTGTGGATGGTGTTAAAACAGTTTGTATATTCTTAAGAGAGTTTTATATTCTTAAGACAGTTTGTATATTCATATATAGTTTCTGTATTCCTAGACAGGTTGTATATTACTAGATAGTATGGATATTATTTATAATTCATGCAGGAGTAAACCAAACTTTAGTAAATTGCTATGTTGGTATACACAGCACATTAGTAAATGTAAACCCTTATTAGGGCAGGTTGATAGTAAGGCATTATGCAAATGTACTACAATATTTGACTGGTATCTCAAAGAAAATCATGTGAAATATGACAAATGTTTATTGTGTGCTTCAACAAAAACTGCATTTTGTGTATTATGCCATAAAATAATATTGCATCATATTGCAAATATAAAAATAGACTGTAAAGACAGATCTGAAGAATTAACTAAGGGTAAAGTGTTTCCATTACATTCTGATGTTGAACAGTTATGTCCTGTCACCACATGTGAGTCAAATCAGTTACTGATAGAACCCCTAGTACATTTTGTTACACAGGAATGTAATAAACTTCTAAAAGACAGACACAATGAGTTCAGGAAGCTTAGACAAGTTATACATACATCTTTTCAAAAGTGCATAGGAGTTTCAAATTCAGCAGAACAGCTTACTAAAGAATGTCAGAAAGACCATACAATATTACAGGAAACTATTCAACTGCAGTTGCAGGATAAAGGAAATAAATTAGCTGAACTGACAAAGACTGGGAATTTCCTGCATACACAGTTAATCTGTGCAAAAGAAATATATTTTATAATATGTTTATGTTTTGAAAATGGTTAAACATACATGGTAGGATAGTAGGATCTGATGTCTGGACAAATCATTCTTAAATGTTTTACTTTCATTCAGTTAAAGCAAGACATCTATCAGTACTACAGTAAAGTAAAGCATATGAATGCCATTCATTAGCACAGTCAAAAGGTAAACAAAACTGTTCTAGTGTATAAAAATTAAATAAAAATAGTTAATAAGAATAAAAATTTAAAGTCACAAGACTGACATACTTGTATAAAGATATACAGATACAAGACAGACATGCATGTGTGTTCTTTTCATCTAGAGTACATCTGTTACAATAAGGCAGACAACAGCAAATATAAATAATATAAATATAAATGTGTTGGTTAAACTAATATCTATTTTGTTTTTTACAATTTGTTTATAATTATATAGTAACACCAAACAGTTAAAGTTCTGAATTTTAAGAAGAAAATCACAGATGGTATTATTCAAACAGTTTTTGTAAAATTAATGGCAGGACAGTTAAATAGTTAAATAAATAAAAAAAAATACTGAAATCCATGTAAGGTAATTATAAAATGATGTCTATTTATGTAGTATAAATGCATAGTTATGCAAATCAAAATCACATTAAAGGAAAAATGCTAAAAGAATTAACTATAGTTTACAGAGTATGAAATGTGAGCTCAGACCTTCCTAGACTGGATGAATAGTTACAGGAAATGCTGGAAAGATAAGATAAACAACAAGACTTTTTGCCAGATAAATAGCTTGAGTTTTTCTAAAGCATCATTGTTATTAAAACATAATTGTTAAAATGTTTACAAGCAACACTATTTGGTAATTGTAATAAAATGCCACAATTGTGCATAGATGTCACTTATAATCTGTTTGCAAGTAAATGTTAAAAGGACAAAAAAAAAACTCAGTTGTATCAAGTACAGCCAGCAAATGGGCTATAGTATATATACAGTTCAAATCAATTGTGCAGGAGAATGTAAATGCCTACTAGTGGTAGTAAACAGCAAAAGCTTTATAAAAAATTATCAAATCAGACAAAAGTTCATAATTTAATAAAATAAATGTATAACCATAGTGTTAGGCTGACATACATTCTATTTTCACAGCATAGGGCAGGTAAACAGTGCTGAAGTACTACAGGGGAGGGTACTTTCTCAGTTTTACACTGACTGTATAAGAGGGAGGGGCACTTTCTCAGTTTTACACTGACTGTATAAGCAGTACTGCACAAGGGTCTAAAATAAAGCTACAGAAAAAAATAAACAAGCTAGAGGAAAAAATATCTCATTCCTTCTTGACAATACTCTTTTAGGGAGGGGAAAAAACAGGTATTAGTGTATTAGAAATACTGGTAAACTGGATTAAACCTGACAGGATAATATATGTTAATAGCTATCATAATGGTTATTATTGTATTGTTTAGTATTAAATTGTATTTACAACCTGTTAAACTGTAAAGCTATACAAGAGATAGTTTAAAAAACAATAAATGGCTTAAAAATGATTACAGCTATAAAGAGAGAATAAAGATATGCAAAATGCATAAATGTTTCTAATAGCAAGAATGGTCACTATTTTTAATATGTTTTTGGCAAAACAATGTTGGTATAAAAAAGCATGAATATTTTTAATAATTGTTGAGTATGTAGTTTAAAATAACAGGACATATGAATTTGGTGTCAATTCCACTAGATATTTCTAAAGAGACAAACATTTTCCAAGATTTTGCTTAATATTAATGTTATTAAATTTGTAAGATTAGACTAAATGTACTTTATAGTCATTGTATGTACAAATGCAGAAGAATTCAGTACAAATGAGATTAATGTCTAGTAATAAATATGTGTGAAAACCATATTTAATAAAAATGGGTCCAGGGTACCTACTAGATTGAAATGCATGAATAGCAAACAGTCTGTGTAAATACATACT
Source organism: Protopterus annectens (assembly GCF_019279795.1). NCBI lineage: Eukaryota > Metazoa > Chordata > Ceratodontiformes > Protopteridae > Protopterus > Protopterus annectens. The sequence goes on along the minus strand of NC_056733.1, from coordinate 1,824,233,468 downwards.
GTACAGGATACATCGTAATAAGTTCAAAAGTAATTTGTCAAGTTGTAATATCACTGGTTTACCCCAGTAAAATAATTGCTTTCAAATATTTATTATCTAAGCCCAGTTCAGTGTTTTACCAAGATGTTATTGAGCAGTTCAAAGACATGACCACAATGTTATGGTTAAAATGACATTGAAATTATGTGTTTTCAGCAGTGTATAAATGCTTGCAGTAGCACATGGTTACTGTCTCTTATAGTTGGTTCAACAGTTGCAAAGAGTTAATGAAACCGTTCTAAGTCATAAATTAAATTCTGTGATTGCAAAAGAATAAATTGATCAAGTTAAAGCAGACACAGCTCATAACTGATAAAATATTTTCACAGAATGGTCTGCAAAAGAAAAAGTTGTTAAATACATTCAGTTTTGGTAGTAATACTTTAATATCATTGTATTAACTATGTAAAATTGCATTTTGATTTGTTGTATCAAACTAAAGGTTTGTTTCTTGTGTTTTCTATATAAAATGTTTTGAGTATGTTTAAAACAGAGGGAATTGTTAGATTTTATGAATATAAATCTGAAATTAATTATGTTGTAAATATGCTGAAAGAAAAGGCTTGCTTAAATGCAGAAACAAAGTTTAAGTAAAATGTGATCAGCAGTCATACTAAATGACCATGGCTTGGAAAAGGAATCTGCTGAATGGACATTATTCCCTTACAGACTCAAGGCATGATATATGCAATAACAAAATGCAAAATCTGCTTTTAAAGAACAATGACATGTTATTCTGCATGGAAAACAGGATGGCACAAGAACAGATGTTTTACAAAGATCCAAATAAAATACAGGATGTTCACACTGTCAGAAAAGCTGATCTCTGACAATGTGTTTTCTCAAAAATATGTTTTTCTTCATAAAAAACAGGATATGCTTATCAGCATTGACATAAGAACACATGTTTCTATACACAGATTCAAATAGAATACAGGACAATGTGTTTTCTCAAAAATATGTTTTTCTTCATAAAAAACAGGATATGCTTATCAGCATTGACATAAGAGCATGTGTTTTATACAAAGATTCAAATAGAATACAGGACAATGTGTTTCCTCAAAAATATGTTTTTCTACATGGACATCAGGACACTGTTACAGGATATTCACACTGTCAGAAAAGCTGGTCTCTTACAAGACATTGTTAAACAAGGAAGTTTAGTATTGTTTCTACAGGAGAAGCAATTCTCCAAAATAAGAATACAGAACAATGTGTTTCCTCAAAAATATGTTTATGCATGACTAAAAGAGTATATAAAGAGCTGTATAAATCCAGTTGTTTGGGATATGGTAGGAACACATTTGGTGTTCTGAGGTAAATGTTATATCTCTCACATCATCTGTACTATATGAGAAGTAAAGTTGGAACAGTACTTTTAAGCTGCAACGTTTGTCTAGTTTTATTTATTATAAAAGTTATTGGTTACTGCTCTTAAAGACAAGTGCTGCAAAGTATATTCTCTCATCAGTGTATATTCTGCAAGTTTCTGTATGCAACAGACTGTGGATGCAAATATAATCAGACTTTGAATTTTAGCAAGAATCCAGCCAGCAAGACTGAGTGTCATAAGAACACTGCAAATCCATCACACCAGGCAAGAAGCAAGCAAGTAAGAGCCGTATAATATTTTTTCACAAGTATCCACCATTATTGGGTAGTTACAACATGACCACGAAGATAAAAAATACGAGTGACACTTATGGACGTGCATGTGTTTTAACATATACACCTCTCACACATTTGGTTATAGAAATAGTTGAGAAACACTGGGAAGTATTAACATCTATGGATAAGGATCTAATTTGGGGTAGTTCTCCCAAATGCGTATATAAAACTGCACCCAATGTTAAACGACTATTGGAGAGAGTCAATAAGGGAAGGGATAAGGAGGCGAGAGATAAAGGAACCACCAAATGTGGGAGATGTAGACAATGCAAGTACATTAATACAAATAAATCCATTAGGTTGGATGATATAAACTATACGTTAATACAGTGTAGGATTGGTAACTGTGGTTCAAAAGGGGTAGTCTATATAGCCAACTGTATAAAATGTAATGCCCATTATATCGGCAAAACCGAAAGACAACTAAAAAAACGGATTTATGAACACCTATACAGGATACAGAAACATGACACCAAAAACGCGCTATATAGGCACATTTTGGACCATGGGAGTGAACATAGTTTTTTATTTTCCATAATAGACCAGATTTCAATCAAACCTATGGGGGGCAATTGGAAAATGCAGTTAGCTGCTAGGGAGAGTAAATGGCAGATACTGACAGATTGCACACGAAAACCAGGCCTCAATGATTTCATCAGTATCAAACCATTTTTAGCCCTCATGTAAAATACACGAACAATACAATGTTTGAGTGCCCACTCGTGGTGGATTTTTGAAGGCTGAGACATGTTAGCTTACTGTTCATTGCTATTTTTTAATGTATATAGCAATTTATTTTTTTATACACACACTCATTGCTCTTATACTCCTGTATATATTTCCACACATTATTTAGGACAGTTTGTATTGTTTGATTATGGGTTTCAACTAATATGGGACATTTTTGTATATATAGTTCATTATGTATGCATTCAATAAAGTATAGTCAACTGAAGGCACACATTTACAATTTCAATTGTTTTGGACATTGTTTGTAGGTCGCAAAGCATATAGGAGATATTTTTACATATTTTTACTAATGCAAACAACATATATTTTTTATTCAAGTGTATTTTAACAAGATTTTTTATTTGTTGTTTTCATGAATTTAATGTGATTATAATTGTGTATGTATGTTTATAACAGTTACAATATACAAGTTGCATGATATGACTAAAATTTTTGGCGGCAACAAGAACAATTATTCTATTATGTCAATCAAGGTAGAGTATTTAATGAAGCCTAATAGTTTGGGAAAGTGTTCTGAAGAAGACTGTATTTCACAGTTGAAAGCGCTTAACCATTGTATTTTCATCTGCAGGTTGTGGTATATACTTTGCTATGTTGGTCTGTATATCGTGGAAATTACATTAAACTACGTATTTTATACAGACAGTGATTCTTCATTGTGCAACATCCAGAAACTGTTAAGTAGTTTTAGAGATTTTCTCTGGCGGCTCCAAGGAAACTGACAAAGCCGGAGAGTGCTTTTTTTTGAAGATTTTTTTCTCTGATTTCTTGTCAGGTTTGAAAGGAAAGGATCTGGAACTGGAAGACCTCTCCAAGTCTTCTTCAAAGGAAAGTTTCAGTAGTCCTTTTAAGATAAGCTTGCTCTTCCTCTGTTGCAGTACACGGGGACTGAAAGCGTGGCAGAACAAGCAGGATTCTTGGAGATGAATAGCACCCAAGCAGTACACTCACACTGAGTGCCCATCAGTTAATGACATCTTGTAACCACACTGCACACACGTTTTGAAGCCCGAAGGCCTGCATTCTTTGGGATATTTAGACATGCTGCCAAACTCCACACAGGGGAAAACAGGAAAGTACAGTTGTGTACCTATCATAAATGTACATGTTCGAGTGTATTCACTGTTGCAGTCATTACTCTTGGGGTTATCCTGCTGGCAGGCTATCCTCAGTAAGCAGAATTCCAAAGTCTAGGTCCGGCGTTGGTTGCCATCGCCTCTTCCCTGACGTCAGTGCTCCAGGGGTATAAAAGATGCAGCCGACGCCATTTTCTTCAGTTTTTCTTGCCCCAGATGTCAGGTGCTCCAAATAGGTAGGCTGAAAAATATACCAATAAGAAATGCAAGAACAAAAATAACATTTCCTTCATCTACAAGCAAATACACCAAAAAGGTTGTATAGGATACAGAAGTGCAGATAAGTTCCAGCAAAGAGAAGGGGGATGGTGGGTGGGTAACCTGGACTGCAACAGTGAATATACTCGAACATCTACATTTATGGTAGGTACACAACTTTACTATGTTCATCGCGTTTCACTGTTGCAGTCATTACTCTTGGGTAGAATCCCAAAGCTGAGGATGGGTGGCTGGGCTGAAAAGGATTAAGAGAGGCTATAAGGCCCTGCAGAACTGCAGTGGCGAAGCCTGCTCTGGACTTAAGAGTGGTAAGTGGTAGTGGTTTGTAAAGGTGTGCACTGAACTCCAAGTTGCAGCATCTAAGATATCTTTGGTTGGTACTCCTCTGAGGAAGGCTGCTGAAGTTGCTGCTGCTCTGGTGGAATGAGGCCTAATGCCCTTAGGCACTGATTTGCCATGTCGAAAATAGCAGAAACAGATGCAATGTCCTATGCATTTAGAAATGGTCTGTTTTGAGATAGCAACTTTTAGTGTCATATGCTGCAGGGTCACAAGGGAAGGCTAAGTCTTTCTGAAAGCTTTAGTTCTGTCCAAGTAGAAGCGCAACTGCCTGTGTATGTCCAAAGAATGCAGAATTTTCTCACCCTTGTTCTGTGGATTTGGGTAAAAGGTAGGCAAGTGAATGGTTTGGTTGAGGGCCACACTGGACACCACCTTAGGCATAAATAAAGGGTTTGTCCTCAGAGAAACCCTGTCTGGATGAAAAATGATGAAAGGTTCCACAGCCATGACTGCTTGTAACTCCGAGACTCGCCTTGCAGAGGTTATTGCTAGGAGCAGAGCTGTTTTCTAGGATAAGAATTTTATATCTGCTGTTGATGCTGGCTCGAAAGGAGGCAGTGTGAGTTTTTCCAAAACATAATTGAGGTCCCAGGCCGGAATTGGTGCTCTCCTTGGAGGCCTAATGTTTTTGGCCCCTCTGAGGTACTGCCTTATTAAAGGATGAGAAAAGATAGGTGGTTCCGTATTGTAATGTGCTGAAATGGCAGAGGCATGAATCTTAATTGATGAGAAAGAAAGGCCTTTGTTCAGCATCTCAGTTAGGTATTGTAAAATCTGAGGAATATTTGGTACAGACATGTAAATGCCTTGTTCCTGGTTCCAAGCACAGAATCTCTTCCATTTTTCTGCATAAGATTTTCTGGTATCGGGCCTCCTGGCCTCCAAGATAACATCCATAACAACTTTTGAAAGAGGAGTGTTCTGAATGGCTACATTTTCAGCCATGCTGCCAGATTTAAGGTCCTGAGTTGGCTGTGAGGGATCTGATTGTTTTGCTAGGTCAGCAATTGAGAAGTTTGAGGCAATATCCATGCTGGACCTTGAGACAAGCTCTTTAGGATTGGGTACCAGTGCTGGTGTGGCCAGTCTGGTGCAATCAATATAATTTTTGGCTTCTCTTGTCTGACCTTTAGGAGTACTCTAGGAAGGAGAGGCAGTGTGGGAAAAGCATATACTGTTAGATTTTTCCAGCTGAATGATAGGGTGTCCACTTTCCATGCTTGCTTGTGATAAATCCTTGTGCAAAATCTCTGCAATTGACAGTTGTGAGGGGAGGCAAATAGATCTATGTCTGGGCATCCCCATTTCCTTATTATCATGCTGAAGACTTATGGATCCAGTTTCCATTCGTGGGGATCCATGAGGTTTCTTCTTAGTTCATCTGACAGAGTATTTGTTTTTCCTGGCAGGAATTGTGCTTGCAGGTGAACTTGAAAAGCCAATGCTGTGTCCCATAAGGTCATTGCTGGTCTGCAGAGGGGGTAGGAATGTGTACCTCCCTGCTTGTTTATGTACCACATGACCGTAGTGTTGTCTGTCTTTATCAGTAACTGTCCTGGATGAAGCAGGCCCTTGAAAGCTGTCAGGGCATTTTGAACAGCTAGCATCTCTTTTTGATTGATGTGAAGATGCATCTGGTTTGCAGGCCATGTGCCCTGAATACATTTTCCTGCCATATGGGCCCCCCAGGCATAATCTGATGCATCCGTTGTGTCTGGCTGTGGGTAAACTGAATGCCAGACCCTTGTTGTGGTGACAAGCTTCTGCCCACCATCGAAACTTCTGTTGTAGGCAGGGAATGAGTGCAATTACTGTCTCCAGGCTGTGGCAATGCTGAGTCCAAACACTTTTCAGATACCATTGTAGTTTCCTCATATGCAGTCTGGCATATGGAATTAGTAGAATGCAGGATGCCATGAAACCCAAGGCCTGCAGTACTTTCCTTGCAGATAAGTGGGTTTTGTTGCCAATTTCTTGAGGTAAGCAGTCAGTTGTTTTTGCTTGTGTGGTGTGAGATAAGCCATCTGGGCAGTTGTATTTAAGCTTGCACCCAGGAATATTATCTCTTGAGAGGGCACTAGTTTTGATTTCTTTTCGTTTACTGTGTACCCTAGGCCAATTAGTAATCATTTTACAAACGCCAGATGCTTTAGAAGAGTGTCTTTGTTCTCTGCTTGAATTAGGCAGTCGTCCAAGTAGGGATATATTTGAATTCTTTTGTCTTCAAAATGCAATTACTGGTGCCAGGCATTTTGTGAAGACCATGGGCGTAGTAGATAAGCCAAAGGGCAGTGCAGAGAATTGGTAATGCATTGAGCCAGCTATGAATCGGAGGTATCTTCTGCAAGATTGTCCGATTGGGACATGCAGATATGCCTCTTTTAGGTCCAAAGTTACGAGCCAAGCCCTCTTGCCCAGCATGGGCAGTAGCTGCTGTAGTCTCAACATCTTGAATTTTGGAATTTCCAGAAACTTATTTAGTATAGACAGGTCCAGAATTGGTCGCCAGGTTTTGTCCTTCCTGGGTACTAGGAAAAGTCTGGAGTAAAATCCTTGCCCCTGCTCTTGTTGTGGTACTTGCTGAATGGCCCTCATGTCCATGAGGGCTGTAAAGTACAGTTTTGTACCTACCATAAATGTAGATGTTCGAGTGTACACCCTGCTGCAGTCATCACACTTGGGTTATCCTGTCGTCAGGAGGTCCCACAGTCGGCCTGAATTCCAAAGTCTTGGTCCGGCGTCGGTTGCTGTCGCTTCTTTCCTGACGTCAGTGCGCCAGGGGTATATAAGAGGCATCCGACGCCATTTTCTTCCGTTTTTCTTGCCCCAGATGTCAGGTGACCCCCCCAAAAGATGGTCAGTAGATAGTACCAATAATAAAAGCTTAGCACAAACAAAACATCCCTCCAGCTATAAGCAAATACACCACAAAGGTTGTATCAGATTTTAAGGTATGGAAAGGTTTTAGTTAGGTCAGACAGGATGGAGGGAGGGTAACCTGGACTGCAGCAGGGTATACACTCTAACATCTACATTTATGGTAGGTACAAAACTGTACTATGTTCATCGTGTTACCCTGCTGCAGTCATCACACTTGGGTAGAATCCCAAAGCTAAGGATGGGAGGTGGGGTCAAACAGGATTAGAGGAGGCTAGAAGGCCCTGCAAAACTGCAGTGGTGAAGCCAGCTCTAGTCTTAGAGTAAAGTGGTAAGTGACCGTGTTTGGTGAAGGTGTGTACTGAACTCCAAGTTGCAGCTTCCAGAACATCCTTGGTTGGCACCCCCCCCCTGAGGAAGGCTGTAGATGTAGCTGCTGCCCTGGTGGATTGTGGCCTTATGCTAGCAGGAACTGGTTTTCCATGATGGGTGTAGCAAAAACGTATGCAATGTCCTATCCATTTAGATAGCTGTTTTGAGATAGCCTTTCCTTGTGATGTTGTAGCATAGGATACAAAAAGTTGGTCAGATTTTCTGAAAGCCTTATTTTTATCCAAGAAGTAACGTAGTTGCCTGTGAGTGTCCAAGGAATGCAAGAGTCTTTCTCCTTTGTTCTGTGGATTTGGAAAGAAGGTGGGTAAGTGGATGGTTTGATTTAGAGCCACACTGGATACCACCTTTGGCATAAAGGAGGGGTTAGTTCTTAGAGAAACTCTGTCGATGAAAAATGAGGAAAGGCTCTACTGCCATTAGTGCCTGTAGCGCTGAGACTCTTCTGGCTGAAGTAATTGCTAGCAGCAGGGCAGTCTTCCATGATATAAACTTTAAGTCAGCTGAGAAAGCTGGCTCAAAAGGTGGCAGCGTAAGTTTTTCCAGAACAAAATTTAGGTCCCAAGTTGGTGTTGGCGCTCTCCTGGGAGGCCTAATGTTTTTTGCCCCTCTGAGATACTGCCTTAGAAGTGGATGTGAATATAAGGAAGGATCCGTGTTGTAGTGAGCTGAAATAGCTGAGGCGTGGATTTTAATAGATGAAAAAGAAAGTCCTTTGTGTAACATCTCAGTTAAATATTGTAGAATCTGAGGCATGTCCGGCTGAAGGGTATTTTGGCCTTTAGCTTGGTTCCAGGCGCAAAATCTTTTCCATTTGTCTGAGTAGGCTTTCTTGGTGCTGGGCCTCCTGGCCTCCAGAATTACATCCATAACAGCTTGTGAAAGAGGGGCTGGTTGGTTGCTTAGGTGATGTGCCATGCAGCCAAATTTAAGGTTTTGAGCTGGCTGTGTAGAATCTGACTGCCTTGCTGTGTGAGAAGATGAGAAATTTGTGGTAAAATCCATGGTGGGCCCTGGGCCATGTTCCTTAGTAGTGGGTACCAGTGCTGGCGTGGCCAGTCCGGGGCAATGAGTATCATTCGAGGTCTCTCCATCCTGACTTTCAGCAGCACCTTTGTGAGAAGGGGCAATGGAGGAAAGGCATATACTGTCAGCATTTTCCAACTGAATGAGAGTGCATCCACTTTCCAAGCATGATGGTGAAATGTCCTTATGCAAAATTTTGAAAGCTGATAGTTTTGGGGGTTAGCAAACAGATCTATGTCTGGGCACCCCCATTTCTGAGTTATCATTGCAAATACTTGTGGATCCAGTTTCCACTCATGGGGATCCATGATGTTTTTGCTTAGGTCGTCTGCCAATGTGTTCTTTTTTCCTGGCAGGAATTGAGCTTGTAACTGAACTTGGTAAGCCAGTGCTGTGTTCCACAAGGTCCTTGCTTGCCTGCATAGAGGGTAGGAGTGTGTACCCCCTTGTTTGTTTATGTACCACATTACTGTGGTGTTGTCTGTCCTTATTATAAGCTGTCCTGGATGTAAGAGGTCCTTGAAGGCTGTCAGAGCATTCTGTACAGCTAGCATTTCTTTTTGATTGATGTGCAGATTCCTTTGATCTGCAGTCCATATGCCTTGAACGCACCGTCCTGCCATGTGTGCCCCCCAGGCATAGTCCGATGCATCTGTTGTCATAGTTTGCCTGGCTGGGGGTAAGGTGAAAGGCTGACCCTTGTTGCGGTGACATGCCTGTGACCACCATAGAAACTCCTGTTGGAGGCAGGGAATGAGAGGTATCATTGTTTCCAAGCTGTGGCTATGTTGAGTCCATACGCATTTCAGGTACCATTGTAACTTCCTCATATGCAGTTTTGCAAATGGTATTAGTAGTATGCAAGATGCCATGAAGCCCAAGGCCTGCAGAATTTTTCTTGCAGGGAGTTGGGTCTTTGTTGCCATTATTTTGAAGTATTGAGTTAGTTGTAGTTGTTTGTCTGGCGTCAGATAAGCCATCTGGGCCGTTGTATTCAAGCTGGCACCCAGGAATGTCATATTTTGTGAGGGTACTAGTTTTGATTTATTTTCATTTACTGTGTACCTTAGGCAACTCAGAAGGTGTTTTACAAAGGTCAGATGTTGTAAGAGAATGTCCTTGCTTTCTGCTTGGATGAGGCCGTCGTCCAGGTATGGGTATATTTGAATTCCTCTTTGTCTGCAGTATGCAATTACTGGTGCCAGGCATTTTGTGAAGACCCTGGGTGCAGTAGATAAGCCAAAGGGCAGTGCAGAGAATTGGTAATGGCTTGAACCTGCAATGAAACGGGGGTATCTTCTGCAATTTTGTCTGATAGGGACATGCAGGTATGCCTCCTTGAGGTCCAACGTTACTAGCCAAGCTTTCTTGCCCAACATGGGAAGAGGCTCCTGTAGTGTTAGCATCTTGAATTTGGGTACTTGCAAGAAGGTGTTTAAAATTGAAAGTTCCAGAATGGGTCTCCAAGCATTGTCCATTCTGGGGACTAGAAAGAGCCTTGAGTAAAATCCTTGACCTTGCTCCTGTGTATGTACCAGTTGAATGGCTCTCATGTCCATGAGAGCTGTAATTTGTTTTTGTGCCTCTGCCCATTGATTTTGTGGCAAGTTTGGCATTCCTTTTATCCTTGGCAAGGTGTGGAAATGGAATCTGTATCCTTGTGAGATAATGTCTAGGACCCATTTGTCCTTTGTGACGATGCACCAGTTGTCTATAAAAAATGCTAATTTTCCTCCCAAGGGAGCTGCCAAGAGATTTTTGGTTGGCAGTTTCAGGTTGAAGTCATTGTGTTTGTCTTCTAGTAGTTTGGGACCTGTCTTCTCCTCCCTTCTGTGTTGCAGTGCCCCATTGGCGAGGTTTTTAAGGTATTTGCGCTTGTCCTCTGCCCCTTGGGCATCTATATTTACCCCTCTGTGGTCTGTCAGAAACTGGAAAGGACCAATTTTTTGCTGGCCAATTTCTGCTGAAGCGTGGGGGTTGTACCTGTCAGAAATCTTTCACCGTCTGCATAGATTTTGCCTTATCCTCCATTTTCTTTAAAACCTCTTCTGCTTTAACCCCAAATAAGACATCCTGCTGTAAGGGTGCATCTAGTAACTTTGCTTTAACATGATCAGGCAGAGTTTGTTCCTTTAACCAAGCATGCCTACGTATAACAGACCCAGTAACAGCTGCTCTACAGGAAGCTTCCAAAGAATCAAATCCACATTGTAAAGTATGTTTGCCCACCTGTTCAGCTGCATGCAACAGATCCTGCATTTCTTTGAATTCATACTATTGAGGGTGCGTGCTCATCTTTTGTTTTATTTGAATATATTAGGAATTGCTGGTATTTCAGCATGTGAAATTGACAATTTAGTGCTCTTATAGCTAGAGTAGCTGAGGTGTAAACCTTCTTCCCCCACCTATCTAGTGCTCTGGAGTCCCTTTCAGAGGGTACAGGATTTTTAGCCATAGAAGCCTTAGCCCCTTTGGGACCCTGGGAGGTTGTCTCTGGGTCAGCAACAGGGCTTTTGTAAAGGAATTTGTGTGAGTCAGGCACTCTATAATATCTATCTGGTTTGGCTGGAGCAGGAGGCAGAGAATCTGGATTTAGACTAGATTCTAAGTAAACATCATCCACAATGTCTAAAACTGGAGGGATAGCAAGTGGTCTGTGCTGGGGGAGTAAAAGAAACTCTCTGAGCCTTTTCTTTGAGTCGGAGTAGTCCTCAACTTCCCAGTGGACATGTTCCCTCATGGTATGTAAAATTTCCCCAAAGGAATAGTCTTCAGGGGGAGAAGCTGAGGGAATGGAATCTTCAGCATCAGAATCTTCATAAGGGGGAAAGGAGTAATCCTGTTCCTCAGAGGAGCCTGAGGAAATAGACACTTGATCAGAGGAGGCATAATCCTCCTCTTGTCTAGGCCTTTTGTCTGGGGGGGGGGGTTGGGAACCCCTGATTAAAGAAATCATATCTTCAGCCATTTTAAGCATCTGTTTCTTAGGCATGGGGCCTTGAAGTGGAGACTGATGTGCAGTCTTTTTTGGTTTTAGAGGAGTCTTAAGCTTAGCATAAGACTTTATGGTGAGAGTAGTCGGTCTGAAGACACCTTCTGTAACCAAAGGTGTTTCCGCAGCACCGGCTTCTTCTGCAATGTTGTCGGTAGGGCCTAAAGAAAATGGCTGCGTCAGCCTAGAACTCTCTGCTTGAGAATCTGAAGCGGTCTGGGGTTCCAATTCTGAAGTCGTCAGGGGCTGCGTAGGCGCCTCACTGAAAACTGGGGAACCGGCGACCAGCCCAGCCGAGGCCTCGGAGTCTGGCTTGGATCTAGGCTGCCTGTCTTAATCTTTGTGTTTTTTATGCACGCCGGTAGTCGGTTGCTCCGACGGCATAGTGTAATTAAATTTCCTACCGAAGTAGTGTCGTGCGAAATCAAAGCGTCGCTTTATCGTTCGCTTATTGAACCTAGCACAAAATCGACAACCAGTGACGTCGAGGTCTGGGCCTAGGCAAGGTATACAATAAGAATGAAAGTCCTTATGAGGTATTTGCTTCCCACAAGAAATGCAATTGTTAACTTTTTCTGACATCGGACTGAGGCAAGAAAAGGTTCCCCAACGGGGTACTTAGCTTTGAAGACTTCGGACTGAAATTCGATTCGAAAATCTCAGGTGTCGGCCGACCGGCACTTGCGAACTGCTTCTGCTTCGGGCACCGCGCGACAAGAAAGACTGAAGAAAATGGCGTTGGATGCCTTTTATATACCCCTGGCGCACTGACGTCAGGGAAGAAGCAACAGCAACCGATGCCGGACCAAGACTTTGGAATTCAGGCAGACTGCGGGACCGCCTGACGACAGGATAACCCAAGTGTGATGACTGCAGCAGGGTAACACTATGAACATTTTGCTTTTGTGCCTCTGCCCATTGATTGTGTGGCAGGTCTGGCATGCCCTTTGACCTTGGTAAAGTGTGAAAACGGAACCTGTAGCCTTGGGACACTATGTCCAGGACCCATTTGTCTTTGGTAACAATTTGCCAATTTGATGAAAAAAGTGCTAGTTTTGTCAAAAGAAAACTGCTTGGAACTGTTTCCTGTAAGGTTGTGATTTGTCTTCTCCGCTTTTGGAGGTAGGAGCACCCCATTGTTTATGCCTGTATGAGCCTTGGGGCTGAGATCTGCCTCTGGGATGCCTGTATCTGCCTCTGTGGTCTGTCTGAGACTGGAAAGGACCAATTTTTAGAAGGCCAGTTCCTGCTAAACCTGGGTGGCTGTACCTGTAAGAAATCCTTGACTGTCTGCATGGATTTAGCTTTATCCTCCATTTTTTTCAACACCTCTTCTGCTTTAGTACCAAACAAAGTATCATGCTGTAATGGTGCATATAATAATTTTGTTTTAACATGATCAGGCAGACTCTGTTCATTTAACCAAGCATGCCTTCTAATAACAGAACCTGTAACAGCGGCCCTGCAAGAGGCCTCCAGTGAATCATATCCACATTGCAAAGTATGCTTTCCCACTTGTTCCGTTGCATGCAACAAATCCTGCAATTCCTTGTTCTCTGAACATTCAGTATTTGTCAACATTTTCTGCTTAAGTAGTGACATTAAATATTGCTGATATTTAAGCATATGAAACTGACAATTTAAACCCCTTACAGCCAGGGTGGCAGAAGTGTAAACTTTTTTCCCCCATCTGTCTAGAGCCCTAGAATCCCTATCAGAGGGGACAGAGTTTTTTGCAGTGGCAACTTTAACCCCCTTGGGACCCTGAGATATAGTTTCTGGGTCAGCAGCGGGGTTATTATATAGGAATTTATGAGAATCCGGGACCCTGTAGTATCTGTCTGGCTTAGCAGGTGCAGGGGGTAAAGAGTCAGGGGACAGAGCGGACTCTGAAAATACATCATCTACAATGTCTAGAACAGGTGGAATAGCAAGGGGTCTGTGCTGAGGAAGAAGCAGAACGTCTCTGAGCCTTTTCTTAGATTCAGAATAATCTGGTCTCTCCCAGTGGAAATGCTCCCTCATAGTATGCAGCGTTTCCCCAAAAGAATAATCCTCAGGAGGAGAGGCTGAAAGAAATAATTCTTCAGCATCAGAATCCTCTTAGGGAAGCATGGAGTAATCCTGTTCAGAGGAGGAATCAGAGGAAATAGATATATGATCTGAAGAATCATACTCTGTCTCTTGCCTAGGCCTCTTATCAGGAGGGGGATGGGAGCCCCTAATTAAAGTAATTAGGTCTTCGGCCATTTTGAGCATCTGTTTTTTAGGCATGGAAGTCTGAGTAGGAGAATGCTGTACTTGTTTCTTTGTCTTTAGAGCTGCTTTAGTCTTTGTCTTTGAAGCTGAAGATGGCTTAATATATAGTTGTGTAGGTCTGAAGACACCCTCAGAAGCCGATGCCTGCTCAGCAGCTCCGGACCCATCTGAGGGAGTGATTCCGATTGTCCAATACCTTGAGTATCCAGAGGCCCAGTCGGCTCCACGTGGGAGTAGGTAGCGGCCTGTGGCTCTGAGGTAGCGGGTGCCAGGGGCTGCAAAAGCGCCTCACTGAGAACCGGCGACTGGCCTAGTAGAGGCTTCGTCGTCGGTTTTGGACCTCGGATGCCTATCCTTGTCCTTGAGTTTTTTGTAAACACCGGATGTCGGCTGTTCCGACGGAATTATGTAATTAAATCTTCTGCCAAAGTAATGAAATGCAAAATCAAACAGACGCTTGATAGTGCGTTGGTTAAATCTAGCACAAAACCGACAACTAGCAACGTTGTGATCAGGACCTAGGCAAGGAATACAGTAAGAGTGAAAATCCTTATGAGGTATTTGCTTCCCACAAGAAATAGAATTGTTAACTTTTTCTGACATGGCTCTGGAGCAAGAAAAAGGTTTCCCCAACGGGGTACTTAGCTTTAATGAAGACTTCGGTTCTGAAATTCGATTTGAAAATCTCAGGAGTCGGCCGACCGGCACTTGCGAACTGCTTTTGCTTCGGGCACCATGCGGCAAGAAAGACTGAAGAAAATGGCGTCGGCTGCATCTTTTATACCCCCGGCGCACTAACATCAGGGAAGAGGCGACAGCAACCGACGCCGGACCTAGACTTTGGAATTCTGGCCGACTGAGGGTAGCCTGCCAGCAGGATAACCCCAAGAGTAATGACTGCAACAGTGAAACCCGATGAACATCACCTTTTCACCAAAAAACAAACACAGAATGGCGCAGGAAACTAGAGCCTCTATCTGAAACGGCCTAGACCACGGACAACCACAAGAAGGACTAGGTCCTCTAATTTAAATGGGCCTAGCCCAGGAAACAAGAGACTAACACCACGGAAACAACAAAACACCAACAAATAGGAAAACTACAACTGGACAGTAGGGAAAACAAGGTCCTCTGACTGAAAAATGGGCCTAGCCCGTGGAGAAAAGGGGTGAACGGGATACCAAAAGGCCAACGGAACTGGCCACACAACCATAACAACAAACACAAGGTAGCTATAAAAATAGCTTTTTGGTCAACAATTTGTTTGAATTTAAAAGAAAAATTATACTTAGCCACAGCCAAGAGCGAGACCACGTCTGAGCGTAACGAGAGGCAAATGAGATTTGGGATGGGAGCGTTGCAGTATGGGATACCTCTTAGCCACAAACCAATTCAAGACTTCGAGCTAGAGTATGGCCGAGTTGGAGTCAAGGTTCGGCTCCGAACCCAAGGGTAAGAATGTAGGCGAGATTGGACTACATAACATCATATATATTCCCTTGGTTTGACACATATGGAAAGACTGGGAGATTAATGGCCTGGCTAATATTTGACTCAGAAGTTACCTTAGGTAAATAAAAGACTGTTTAGTTTGTAATGACACCCTGTCCTCCTGTCCTTGTGAAATATTAGACAAGGAGGTTTTGAAGACAGAGCCTCTTCTGGCTGACAGAACAGCCACTAGAGAAATGGTCTCCCAAGACAAAAAGTTTAGGTCAGTTTTGCCGAAGGTTCAAAGGGAGGCTGTGTTAAGGCCAGAGGCATTATATTTAAATCCCAAGGTGGCATAGGGTCTTTTAAAGGGGGTCTGAGCAAAAAAGCTCCCTGGAGGAAAGCCTTGCAAAGCTTAGAAGAAGCTAAGGTACAGTTATTTTCACTTAAGTGAAAATTAGAAATGGCAGCCAATTGAATTTTAAATGGTTGAGAAACTAGCCCCACCACTGAAAATCAAAGTTAAGAAATCAAGAACATTTGGGATAGGTGCTGAAAAGGTATCTTGCTAAGGCCCAAAAGACAAATCTTTTCCATTTACTCTTGTAAATCTTTCTAGCAGAGACTTTATGGAAAGACAGCAAAATGTGATGGATTTGGGAAGCCTGGGCTGTCTAGCAACCAGTGGAACTGGAGAAACCATACAGTCAACTTCATGCCTGATATGTCTGGGTGAGTTATGTCTTCTGGGTGATACAGGGGGTCTGGAGTTGGATCCAGAATCCAAGGTGGATACAGAAGATGAGTATAGAAGAATGGGACCCAAACCTGACGAGGCCAAAAGGGTGCAAATATGATGACTGTGCTCTTCAACAAGCCTGCTTTCTAAACAAACTTGAGAATTAGTGGCAAGGGTGGAAAGGCATAAAGGACACCAGAGGGCCAATCGTGAACTTTAGCATTAACAGAACATTGTGATCCAGAGGGAAGCTGAATGCAAGAAAATACCACTGTTTTTGGTGGGTCTTGATGCAGAGAAAGCCCTGGACAGAGTAAGCTGGAATGTTATGAGCAGAGCAATGGAAGCATGTGCATTCCCTGATAAAATGACAAGGTGGATTAGGAAGATAAAGGAGGGATCGGAGGCTAAAATGGGTGGGGTCCTCAATGATAATTTCTGCTTGAGCAGAGGAACCAGGCAGGAGTGTCCTCTTTCCCATTTATTATTTGCACTATATTTAGAACCACCACCAAAGAAAATAAGAGACTCAGAAATTCAAGGATATAATTGGTATGATACTCAAGTAAAGCTGGCTCTATTTGCAGATATTATTTTATACCTGATAAAACCAGAAAAGGACATTTCAGTGTTGTGGAACATTTTTAGGCAGTTTCAAATCTTCTCGGGATACAAAATTAATGAAACTAAAACAAACTCAGTAGGTGTAAATTATGCACCCACACACAAACTGATTCAGCAGATAAAATGAAGTACTTAGGGATATGGATTAAAAATAATTTTGATGTAGCAGCTAAGGATATTTGGGAAGAGACTAAATGAGAAGTTATGTACCTACCATAACGGTCCATGTTAGTTGTCTTCTCTCGCCTTCTTTCTTGCTGGATGGGTTCGGAGCCGAACCTCGGCTCTGACTCGGCCACTTACTAAAGCTCGAGAGCTAATTTTACCGGCTCGAGGCAACCCTATATCACATGATGCTAGGCGATAACTACCCAGATCTCATTTGGTAGCTGAAAACAACCTAGGCAATATAGTCCTCCAACTGGAGAGGAGGAGGAAAAGGATAACCCCGAAAGGATCGCTATCTAAGCTGTAGTTACCCTAAGACAAGCTATATGGCTGAAAGTGCAAGATCAGGACCCTTCAAAAAAGGGGAAATCTTCTCGGTCTGTCCAGGCTGGTGGGCGGGACGCAAGAAAGAAGGCGAGAGAAGACAACTAACATGGAACGTTATGGTAGGTACATAACTTCTCAATGTTAAGTTGTCGATCTCGCCTTCATTCTTGCTGGATGGGACAGTGTCCCTAGCACCTTCATCCTGGGTGGCTCATTGAAACAGACTCTTGAGAACGGTGAAACCAAAATTTGCCCTGTTTCTGGAGGCCATGTCCAATTTGTAATGCGATACAAAGGTACGAGGAGAAGCCCATGTGGCTGCCGCACAAATAGTGTCTATTGGTAGTCTGGCTTGAAAAGCTGTTGATGTGGCTAGTGCCCTGGTTGAATGGGCTCTTGGCCTAGAAGGCAATTCTTTACCTCTGAGTTGGTAAATATACGTGATCAAAGAAGACAGCCACCTAGACAGGGTTACCTTGGATACTGGAAGGCCTTTCCTATTTTCTGCATAAGATAAAAAGAGGTGATCAGATTTCCTGATTTGTTTAGTTCTGTCCAAATAATATCGGAGCGGACGATGAACATCCAGACAATGCAGTTTTTGCTCCGCCCTGTTCGTATAATTAGGGAAGAAAACTGAGAGGTCAATTGATTGATTTAAATTTGTCTGCGAAGCCACCTTGGGTATAAAAGAGGGGTTCGTTCCTAGAGAAACTCTGTCTTTGTGGAAGACTAAGTAAGGAGGACGAATGCAGAGGGCATGAAGTTCAGATAATCTCCTAGCAGATGTAACAGCGACCAGGAAGAGTGTTTTCCAGGAAGTAATTTCAATGAACAGGAAGCCGCAGGTTCAAAGGGAGGTAGAATCAAGGATGTTAAAACTAGGTTTAGATCCCACTGTGGTGGAAGATTTTTGATTGGAGGTTTGAGTAAAAAGACACCTCTAAGGAATGCTTTGCAAAGCTTATGGGACATGATGCTGCAGTCCGACAGACCTATGTGAAAATTTGAAATGGCTGCCAACTGAACTTTTACTGTGGAGGATGAAGATCCTGAATGAAAAATTTCAGCTAGGAAATCCAAGACCGAGTGAATTGGAGCAGTGAATGGATCTCTATCTCTAGCCTTTGCCCAGAAGGAAAAACATTGCCATTTACTAGTGTAGATCCTTCTGGTGGAAGATTTAAGGGAAGCTACTATAATATCCCGGACGGGATTTGAAATCATAGGAAGCCTGGCTAGGGACGGAAGTGGAGCAACCAAGCAGTGAGGTTGAGAGAATGGAGGGATTGGTGCAGCTGCCCCAACTGATGGGCCAAAAGATCTGGCACTGGATCCAGATGCCAAGGCTGCTCCAAGAGATAACGATGCAGAACGGAAACCATATCTGTCGAGGCCAATAAAGGGCAATGAGAATCATCTTGGCTCTCAAGGCGGTTGCTTTCTGAATTACCTGTGATATTAACGGAAGGGGTGGAAAGGCGTAAAGAAGTCCCCGAGGCCAATCGTGGACTAGAGCGTCTCTGGGGGGATGGCCTGGAAGGGGGAAGAGAGTGAAGAAGTCGGGGCATTTGCTGTTTTGAGGTGTAGCAAAAAGATCGCAGCAAGGAAGGCCCCACTTCTGAAAAATCTCTTCCGTCACAGATTGTTTGAGAGACCACTCGTGTGGCATGATGATAGCTCTGCTCAACCTGTCCACTATGATGTTGGACTTCCCGGGGATATGCATTGCTATCAGAAACCGCTGAGAAGAGATCGCCCAGTGCTGCTCGACACAGGGGATAGGACTTGGTTCCGCCCTGCTTGTTGATATACCACACTACGGACATATTGTCCGTTCGGATTGCAATAGTCCCCAGGGGAAGAGAGTCTTGGAGGGCTTGCAACGTCAAAAGCACTGCTCTCATCTCCAGGACATTTATGTGCAGGTGGCATTCGAAAGGTTGCCATGTGCCATGGACTGTCCTGCCCTGAAAATGCCCCCCACCCGATCAGGGAGGCGTCCGATGTGACCATGGCGACCGGGGAGGGAGGAATAAAGGGTCTGCCTTGATGGACTTGAGGGGAGCACATCCACCAAGACAGATGATTTTTGCAAATTGGAGTTATCATGATCTTGTAGTGCATAGGGAGTTGTTGGAAAGACCATTTGGTGAAAAGCATCCACTGTAGAAGACGCATGTAAAAACGGGCAAGAGGAAGAAGTGTGATGGCGGCCTCCATGAGCCCCAATACTTTCAGGACATACCTGGCCTGAATTCTGTCGCTCTGAAGCAGAACATGGACATGATTTTGGATATCTAAGACCCTTTGATCTGTTAGCTTTGCTAAAAGCTGCACGGTGTCCAGGTTGGCGCCTATAAAGGTAATAGATTGACAAGGCGACAGGGCAGACTTTTCGAAATTTACAGAGATTCCTAGCCCTCTGCAAATGTGGATGGTGTAATCTCTGGCCTGAAGAAGTTAATGCCTGGTGGTGGCGGTGAGGAGCCAGTCGTCTAGATATGGAAATACCTGGAATCCTTGACGTCTCAGGTGAGCCGTAACTGCTGCCATACATTTGGTGAACACTCTGGGGGCTGTAGTGAGACCAAAGGGCAGGGCTCTGAATTTGTAGTGACTGGCCCCCAGCCGGAAGCGGAGAAACCTTCTGGAGCGCCTGTGAATTTTGATGTGATAGTACGCATCCTGAAGGTCCACAGAGCACATCCAATTGTCCTTGCCCAGAAAGGGTAGAATGGATTGTAGCGCGACCATCCGGAATCTTGTCTTTTTTACAAACTTGTTTAGTTTGCTGAGATCTAATATTGGTCTCCAGTCCCCTGTTTTTTTTGGTACCAAAAAGAACTTTGAGTAGACTCCGGATCCTATTTGGTCTGTTGGGACTGGCTGGATGGCTCTTTTTGCTAGTAGTTTTGAAATTTCTAGCACTGTTTGTTCCCTTAGACTGGGTGGAATGTCTGGAAGGGTTCCCTTTGGTTGAGTTGGGGTTTGGATAAAGGGAATTTTGTAACCCTCAGATATAACCGACTGTACCCATTTGTATAAAGTGAGGGAGAGCCAGGCTTTTGGGTACAGCGATAATCTTCCCCCGACTGCCTCCGAAGGTGGACAGTCGGGCAACATCTCAGGGATGTTGGAAGGGTTTGTCAGAGAGAGACTCTCTGTTACCCTGATTCTGCGGACCCCCTCTGCCTCTTGGGCGGCATCTGTTGTTGTTACCCCCTCTGCCTCTGGGGGTAAACTGACCTCTTGCATCAGGCGTGACTCCTTTTGATTTGCGGAACCACATTTTTCCACCCTTTTGACCCCTTAGGATATGGTCTGGAAGGGGTGGAGAAACGGATTCCTACGGCAGAAATAGTCTTGCCATCGTGCTCGCATCTGGTCAAGGTGTCTTTAACTTGAGGCCCGAACGTCGAACTATCAAAGGGGAGTTAGTGAAGGACGCCTTGAAGGGGTCTGCAAAATTACAAAGTCGCATCTAGGCATGACACCATAAGGCCACACCTGTGCCTGCGGCCCTACTTGCTCCATCGGCTGCATAGGAAATGAGCCGCATGGAGGAGTTAACAATGGAGTTTAGGGTTCCTAGCTGTGAGTTGATTTTATCTTGGGACCCAGCAGCTGACAGATCCTGTAAAACTTCACCCAACTCTTTGAGAACATCTCTCTGAAGGCGGGTGAAGTGACACAAGTAATTCAGCGACCGCGTGGCAAAGGTCGCTGAAGTAAACATCCGCTTGCCATACCTATCCATAGTCCTAGAATCCTTGTTAGGAGGATGGATAGGCACTGAAGGATCGACTAGTTCCTTCTTGGTGGCTGCAGCCACCATCATGGCATCAACCGGGACACCTTTTGATAAAAATTGTCTTTCAGCTGGAGCCGTTATAAATTTGGAAAGCCTCCGTGGGGTGGGTTACACCGAATCCGGAGCCGTCCATGCCTTCTGTGCCACCACATCCATAAGGGGGCTGAAAGGCGGAGACACCCAGGAGGTGGAGGGTCGAGAACCAATCGCCTCCAGGTAAACCGACTCGTCCTCGGAAGGATTAAGGGAAGACCAGTTCCCCCTCTGTTTCAGGATTTCAAGGATGTCTGAAAAGGAGACATCCTCAGAGGGGGACCTTGGGGATCCTTCAGACTCATCCAAGTCGGTATCGGATATGATGGACTCAGGGGAGTCCACATGCTTCCTCTTACATGTCCTCTTGCGTGGAGGTTCCCCTGATGGATCAGGAGAAGCCTCGGAAGAGGAAGATATTCCCAGTGGGGAAACCTGAGGTGTTGGATCTCTGGGTCCGGGAGCAAGAGAGTGGGAAGAGACATCAGCAGGCACCGTAGTAGGAGGAGCTGATGGAGCTGACCATTGACCATGCACTGGGGCTAGTACGCTCCTCATCACTTCGAAGGCTCCCCTGTCAGACAGGCCAGAGGGCTCCCACACTGAAAAACTAGGAACCCCGGGCCGCACCGACAGGGACGGCTCCGAAGCCGATGTCGGGGCCGAGCTCACCAAAGCCGACGCTCTGAGAGGGAGAACGGGGTCAGACAAGGGTCCGATGCCACTCGCCCCCTCGGAGCCGGAGAGAGACACCAGGCGCCCGGATCCCTCCAACGAAGGCATCAAGGAGGAGATCGGAGCAGAGGACGACGGAGCCGAAAAGGGAGGTATCGGCTCCGATGCCATAACAGTCACGGCTTCGAGGAGCTCCGGCTCCGAACTCTGGGGGAGAGTCGAAGGAGGAATAGTAGGTGGAGTTGAAATAGCCTCTGTCTGATGAGACGGGCTATGAAGCATTTGGGCCAGTGCCTGAGACTTTAACAGTCTACTGACCACTCTCTCAAGGTCATGGTCGGAAAGCCTGGACGACTGAGAAGAACGGCTCCGATGGCTCCGCTCCAAGGGCAAGGGTGACCCCGGAGCCGAATGGATAGACTCCAAAGATGGGGACCTGGACCTGGACCTTTTCCTGGAGACGGATGGAGCCAAGGAAGCTGAAGATACGTCGGCTCCAGCCAGAGCCGACCATGAGGGTTGAGGTCCAGAGGTATCGGTGCCAAGCGGAGCCGATGCTGGAAGGTGTGACTCAGATGTATCAGCTCCAGCCGGAGCCGATATTGCCACAGTTAGTGAGCCACCAGCCGAAGGCTTGGAACTCGGAGCCGACCACTTGGCTGGCTTCGAAGGCTTCCCCGACACAGACTTAGTCGGGGAGCCCTCGGGCTTTAATAAGCCCCTTAAGATTAATTTGTTCCTGCGCTCCTGCAGGACTCTTGGGCTGAATGCATGGCACATGGAACAAGAGTCCTGCAGGTGCAGGGGTCCCAGGCAGTAAACACAAGAAGTGTGACCGTCTGTCAGAGACATCTTCTGACAGCACAAGTCACACTTCTTGAAGCCTGAGACCTTTGTGTCCTTCGACATAGCTGTCGGAGTGAAAGGGCACAATGTAAAGAAAAAAAAAACTCACACACACACACACACAACACGCGCCCAATCCACACAAAAACTAAGGAAAAGGAGGGATACAGTGTACAAACACGCCACAGACACAACACAGAATCCCTATCGGGAAAGGGAGCAGGCCTAAGGCCTAACTTAGGGGGGAGGAAGAATAATTTGTGATAAGGGAAAAAATTAGCGCTAATGGGGAAAAGTTTGAAATTAAAAGTTAAGTTAGGCTAAACGAAGAAGGGGATGGAAAAACTAAGCAGGAAGGTAATTAAATATATATATAATTCCCAACACTTACCAAGAGCCGGTAAAACGCACCTCGCTGGCTAAAGCGGCAAACGAGATCTGGGTAGTTATCGCCTAGCATCATGGGATATAGGGTTGCCTCGAGCCGGTAAAATTAGCTCTCGAGCTTTAGTAATTGGCCAAGTCGGAGCCGAGGTTCGGTTCCGAACCCATCCAGCAAGAATGAAGGCGAGATTGACAACTTAACATCAAAAGATAATACAAAACCTGAGAATTTGGAAGCTCTGTTATATTGATAACAAGATACAACCAGTTAAAATGCTTTCAATCCCTTTAATTTTATAAGAGGTTAGGCATATTTTTATCAACCAACAAAGAAGTTGGGGATAGCAATTAAACAGCTGAAAGATTTTATCTGGGAGGGGAAGACAGCCAGGGTCAAACAGGATAAACTAATTCTTCCAAATGAACAAGGCAGTCTGGGATTACCCCCATTTGAAGGAGTATTTCAGTGTTGCACAGTAAAGGCTCCAATACACAGCTCAAGCAGAAAAAAAAGAGTTATGTACTTATTATAACTTGGCATAGGTGTTATCCTACATCACTATTCATCCCTCTTGGGTCTTGGATCCGACATCAGATCAGAGCCAGCAACTTTACTGACAGCTTCTAGTCTCGAGCTCCTCCCAGTCCCATGATCCCTTTCTGCCCTCTAACGCCTTAGACTGAGTTTGCTCTAAGCCAGAAAGCAGCTAAGGAAGACCTTAACCACAAGATATGACATCTCCACATCCTCTATTAGACGTGTCCAACCTGCGGCCCGCGGGCCGCATGTGGCCCTCAGAGCTCTTCCATGCGGCCCTCAACCTCTAACTGCAACATGGATGTACGCATGCTCCAAAACACTTTTTTTGTTTTGTGTTTTTTGCTCCCGTGACCTGTAACGCTAATGTCGGTGTGCACATGCGCCAAAGCACCCTTCTAGTTTTGTTTTTGAGCCAAAAAAGGGTCGGTGTGTTTACTCCATTATTTTGCACCGAAAAATCAGTGTTGTGTGTTCTCACTGAAGAGGGACTCGTGTATGGATTTGCCGCTGTTGCCTTTGAAAGGGACATCAATTACCTGTGTTAATAGGTAAGTACGGAGTGAGTGAGTGCATACATGAAAGCAGAATTGTGTGCGTGAAAGTAGAAGAAGAGTGTGTCTGTGTATGTGTGTATATGTATGCATAACAGAGAGAGACGTATGCACAAAGAGGCTAACAATGATCAGTCTACCTACTGAACACAAACAAGTTAGCTCTCAAATATATCATACATTAAGAGTACACTTTCATTAAATGGTGGCTTTCCTGACAGGGAGTGTGTTGTATTGAACATGAACTCATACCTCTTAACTGTATGGATTTTCAAACAATGTCTGGATTTTTGCCTCATCTTCCAATTTGTGTCTTTTGCTTAGGAAATAAAAGTAGTCATCCAAGGTAATGCAGTTCCAGGGAGTAAGAATGAGACAGCAGCCTAGGGTTAATGGGTCAGTAGTGGACTGACTATGTGGGACTGTTGCATATAAAGTTGTATTGTTTTTTCAGACAAACAAAAAAGCACCTAGTACTGTTTTTTCATTGGTGGGTTCTAAGCAGTGGTAGATTGGACAACAGTAAGCATAGCTCTGGCGGATCATCAATACTGGCAAATCAAGTGGGCACAACGTCATTTTTTAAATGTTGGGGATTTTAGTGTGTATGTGTGTGCTTATGTGTTGGGAGTGCTGCAACAGTAGACTATTATTGAGACTTACAGACGGTGGAGAATATGTTTCTTTGTTTCAAAACCTAATACTTGGGTACGCATGCCAGAAGTAGATTTTTTAAGACATAGCTTCTTGCCATTTACAGTGGATGGATATTTACATTTAATGGACAATGTATTAGCGTGGGCCTGTGGGGTTCTGAAGGATGCCAAGTCTACCACTGCCAATGTCTTGTAAAGTGACCTGGAAATGGATATTGGGATGTTACTGAAAAAATATAGTAAGTGGGTTTAGTTTAATTAAACAAAGTGTACTTTCAATTTACAGGCCATAATTTAATTTATTTCAGGTAATCCAGATACTGGTAGATTGTATACCATTAGACTTAATTAGGGAGAGCTGTCATTCTGGGGAAACAAGCAGCCCTAGTTTCAGTGAAAGCTCTGTGGTTGCTTGCAGGTAGGAAGTTGCAGGATGTTGATGCAATGTGTTTTATTTATTATTTTTAATGCATTTGCCATTTCAAAGCACGGTTTTCTTTGATGCAAAAGAAGGCAGGACTGAATGAGCCATATAATGTTTAACTGACAATAATGGGATAGAAAGATTATAAGTGATGTATAATGTTTGCAGCTACAGTTGTTTCAATGGTGTCTGTGATGCATAACTATTTTTGGGCCTGTGTCCACTTTTATTTTTCGCTTTGTCCAGATTTCTTGCTCTAAGGTTGAGAGGTATGGTTCCATACTAAATCAGAAGTTGTATTTACCTTGGAAGACTTTTCGGCAAAATTATGAAAAACAGATCCTTTTTAATATCTCTGCTTATTTCTAATATAAACTGCCATGTAACATTGCAAATAACATTCTTATTAAGCTAGTTTACTTCTTTTGGAATTGACAGGTATGATTCATCTGTTCAGACATAAGCATAGAGTGCTAATGTGACTGATTTCTTGCAGCAGTCTGTGGTTTACATAATCACAACAACTTTTCTGTGTTTCTGGGTGTGTAATCATTTTAACAGTTTTAAAGATGTTTTCCAAAAATAAATAAATATATAATAAATAAATAATCCTCTTTACACTTGGAGCTATTGACAAAGTCTGGGAATTTGTTTTTTTCAAAAGTGAAGGTCAGCATTACAGCTCAGTAAACTGTCAGTCTGTGAGTAACTTCTGCACAAATTAAAATGTCAAATGGCTTTAGATTGGAAGGAAGTTTATTTTTATTTATTTTATTTTACATTTGTTTACCGGGAAAGTCCGACTGGGCACAGGTCCATTTTCAGCGGAGGCCCGGGGAGAAAAGCTCCAAAAATAACACAAAACAATATAATACAATACATGAGAGAGAGAGAGCAAATTATGGATGTAGTACTTGTACAATACGGCAGAGATTACATTTCATAACAGTGAGAATTATTGAGATACAGAATAAACTTAAAAACATTTTTTTTACAGTTATAATTACAGCAAGGCAAATATCAATGAGTTAAGTTTTTAGGAGAAAGCTGTTTGTACATAGCTGAATATAATTTTGCAAATGGAATTCTTAGTTAAATATGTCCCTCTTCTTGGGCAACTAGATTTGAGTAACCAATATTAGATCTTAGCCATCCAGCTGGGAAAGGTTAGTATGTGGATTTTCCATCTGGTTTGATGAAGGCTATGCTACTTACCCAAGGACTACATTTATGGCTATCCATCCAGCCATCGTGTTGCTGAACTACACTGTTTGATAATGAGAAGAGCTTTTTACAGAAGTTGAAGGTTTTTGTGTCAAGAACCTGTCCATAAAAAGTGGCTTGTTTATGTTGCAGTGAAAGCTGTGGTCTTTGTAGTAAGCGTTTTAAGTATAACCAGTATTTCTGAGGTAGAGGAAGTCTCTTAACGCAGGATCTTTCTGAGCCTGGAAAGCAAGCCAATGATGAAATTTATAGGGGCCAGTGAGAGACAGAGGAAAGCAAGAAGCTTTTTAGTCTGTTTGGATAACTAAGTGAACTTAGTCCTTTGAACTTTTTTGTCAGAAATGATTGTAGTCTTTCTTTTGGCAGGGTGTTTTGCTGAGGCACATGCCAAAAGGGGCATTGCACTCAATAATGGCTCTTGTAAAGGAAGAATACAGGGATATTATGACCACCTTGTCCCTGGATGAGATACCCTTACTAATGAAGTGGGCCATGTAAAAAGCTTTCCTTACAACAGAGACAATATGGTGGTCAAAAGTCAGGTTTCTATCAACCTGGGTTCCCAAGTACCATACGACTTATTGCGTGCTTACAAAACATTGTTATTAATGTGATAATTTGTGGTGACATCACTCTCCTCAAAGGGGAAGATAATGCATTTTTTGGCATTTAGCTTGAGGTCATATTTCTGGCACCAGTTATTTGTTTGGGCGAGACCCTCTTGTAGCTTATTCAGAATTGTTTTATTAAGTCAGTAATGTGAATTCTTTGCTTTATTGCAAATTTGTTGGGTTATTTTTGTAGATTATAGTATTGTAGGACTGCTGATGTTGACATTTTACGTAGTTGGAGTGCTGGAATGGTTTTCCCAGTGAGAAATGCTAGTGCTGTAGTGAATATCTGTTTATCTGTAAAAAAAAAAAAAAAATATATATATATATATATATATATATATATATATATATATATATATATATATATAGATAGATATTAACAAAGATGTTAGAGTTAACTGTTAGATTAGAGAATTAGAATTAGAATGAGAATTAGAATTTTAAGGCAAATATTAGGCATTTATTACATTTATTCATTGTTCAAATGCACCTACAGTACAGCCAGGAGGTCGACTGTGGTCTTCCGGAGCAACAAAAGAGTTAACTATATGATATATTTTATATGCGGCCCCAAGACCATTTCTGTTCACTCAATGCGGCCCCAGCAAGCCAAAAGGTTGGACACCCCTGCAAGATCCTACAGGACGGGGGACAGAGGACGGGATGGTGATGAATAGTAGCACAGGATAACACAGATGCCAAGTTATGGTAAGTACATAACTCCTTATATGATGTTATTCATGTCACTATTCCTTACTCTTGGATCAAAGTCCCCAGCTACCCTGAATCCTGGGCAGCCTCACTGAAGGACATGCCGAAAGAAGCCCTGTTACTGAAGACAATGTCAAGTTTGTAGTGACTAACAAAAATGTGAGAAGACCAGGTGACTGCCGCACAAATGTTATCTATGGGATGATGGGCAAGGTAGGCAGCTGATGTAGCCACTGACCTAGTGGAAAGAGCTCTGATTAACCCTGGTAAAGATAAACCTTTGGACGAATAAGCAAAGGAAATGCATATCGAAATCCAATGGGAGATAGTTACTTTAGATACTGCCTGACCCTTTCCGTTGAGAGAGAACGCCACAAACAGCTGGTCAGACTTCCAGAAACTCTTTGTCCTATCCAAGTAGAAACGCAGTTGTCTATGTACATCAAGCGTATGCAAGAGATATTCCCCTTTATTAGCAAAACTTGGGAAGAAGACTGGCAACTGGATTGCCTGGTTCAGAATCACCTCTGTGGCAACCTTAGGCATGAATGAAGGATTATTAAGAAGGGCCACTCTTTTTGAAAAACCATTAAAAGCCGGTTTGACAGAAAGAGCCTACAACTTCGAAACCCTTTTAGCTGAGGTTACTGCTACTAGAAAAGCAGTCTTCCATGACAAAAATTTGATATCACATGTAGCAGCAAGTTCAAAGGGACACTGTGTGAGATATTGCAGAAAAAAGGAAAGATCCCAAGGAGGAGAAGGATCCTTGACAGGAGGTCAGAGCAAAAAAACCCCTTTTAAAAAAGCATTGCACAAGTGAAGGGAGAAGGCAGGTTCCTCACAAATATGGAAGTTATAAATAGCTGCCAAATGCACCTTGACAGTAGAGAAGCTAGCTCCATCCTGAAACAGCAAAGACAAGAAGAGCACAATATCTGAAATGGAAGCCAAAGCTGGATTGAGATTGTGCAGTTTACCCCAAATAGAAAACCGTTCCCACTTACTAGCGTAAATATTTGTAGTGGAAGCCTTCTGAGAGGCCAGGATAATGTTCTTAACAGGAGAAGGTAGCCTGGGCTAGCTCAAGATTAGTGTAAGTGGACAAACCATGCCATCAGATGAAGCGTCTGTAGGTTGGGAATCGGAAGCTGAGAGGGATAGGAAATTACTTCCTTAATGGGATCTAGTACTCAAGGGGGTACTTCAAGTGAGACCGAAGAAGGGGAAACCTCACCTGCAGAGGCTAAAAGGGAGTGATGAGGATCACGCTGGCCTTGAGGCGACAGGCTTTCTGAAGAACTCTGGAAATAAGAAGCAAGGAAGGATAGGCATAAAAGAGACCTGGGGGCCAATCATGGACCTGAGCATCCCTGTGCAACATCCTGTTTGGGAGAATCAAGGCAAAATACCAGCTGCATTTGTGGTTGAAAGGGGAAGC
This sequence comes from Protopterus annectens, assembly GCF_019279795.1. Lineage (NCBI taxonomy): Eukaryota > Metazoa > Chordata > Ceratodontiformes > Protopteridae > Protopterus > Protopterus annectens. The sequence continues at coordinate 1,824,204,567 of NC_056733.1, read as the reverse complement.
AAAGAGATCACAGCTTGGCTGACCCTAGTAAAGGAAGACCTCTTTTGCCACTGAAGGATTCAAGGAATACTCATGAGGAGTCAGAACTGCCCTGAGTCTGTCCACCAGCATGTTGGACTTCCAGGGAATATGCAATGCAGTGAAAAAGCACCCACAGGACATCTCCCATTCCCCACTCTCATGGCCTCATGACAAAGCAGATACAAACGTGTGCCCCCTTGTTGATTTACCACACAACAGCTATGTTGTCCATGTAAACTGCAATGGTACCCGAAGGGAGGCAATCCTGGATGGTTTGCAACATGAAGAGAACTGCCCTCATCTCCAGGACGTTGATATGCAGTTTGGTCTCTGCTTTGGACCATGTGCCTTGGATTGTCTTTTCCTGCGAATGCCCCCCTCCCCCAACAGGAAAGCTTCCATGGTCACTGTGGCACCAGGGGGGGAGACAGAATGGTCTGCCTGCTAGGAGGTTGGAAGACTGGATCCAACACAGGAGATGACGCCTGCACACTGGAGTGAGGCAGATCAGAGTTGTCATAGGATGAACCAGGAATGACCACTTAAAATTCCATTGAAGAACCCTCACGTAGAACCTGGCTAATGGCACCAATTAAGATCGCCACTGTCATGGACCCCAAGGACCTGAGACTAAGATGGGCCTGGGGATGAGACATTGAACATGAGATCTGATGAGGTGTACCCAGTGGAGCTTGAGCGCTGCAATCTCCAACACAGTGTCCAAATGAATCCTGATGAATTTCAGATTTTGGGATAAAATCTGGCTGGACTGCTGGAAATTCACTGTAATGCCTAATTGGTTTAAAAGTAGGAGTAGGTACTGAGAGGTAGTGGCCAGACAATGCTTCGTGGGAGCTGTGAGGAGCCAATCACTGAAATATGATAACACCTGGAATCCCTGCATTCTCAGGTGAGCTGCGACCACTGCCATACACCTGAACACCCGGGGGATTGTGGTGAGACCTAAGGGCAGGGTACCGAACGGGTAGTGATTGGCCCCTACTTGAAAGCAGAAAAGTCTTCTGGAGCACCTGTCTATTTTTATATCGTAGTACACATCCTGGAGATCTATGGAGCACATCCAATTGTCCTTGTGCAACAGAGGCATAATGGACTGAACAGTGACAATCCAGAACTTGGACTTCTTGAATTGCAGAGGTTCAGGACTGGACACAGGTCCCCCATCTTCTTTGGCACTAAAAAGAAGCAAGAGTAAGTTACAGACTCTTGTTGTCCTAGTTGAACCTCTTGGATGGCTATCTTTTGAAGCTAGCTATCTTTGAAGGGTAAGTGCATCGAGGAGATATCTACTGACTGGAGGAAGAGACTGTGAAAAGGGAAAAGAATATCCCTGGAAATGATGTTTAGCAGCACCCCACGATCTTTTGCCATATTGCCCAGGTCAAAGTGTGCAGAGACAAACAACCCCGACTGCCTCCAAGGTAGGACAGTCAGGCACAGCTTCAGGAATACTGTTGGGGCTTCTCAGAGAAGGGTTCCCTGGAGCCCTGATTTTGTGGACCCCCTCTGTCCTTGGAGCTGTGTCTACCATTGAACCCTCTCCTCCGACCTCTGGAGGAGGGCTCATCTTAAGCATCCTAGAAGGCAGACTAACTTGGGAAACAACATTTTCCTGGCCTCTTACTGCATCTTGGAAAAGGAGTGTTGAGGGGTGGAAAATTTGATTCCCACAGCTAACAGGGTCTTGCAATCTGCTCACTGCGGGTGAGTGTATCCTTGACAGAAAGGCCAAACAGAGTGTAAACATCAAAGTCGGTGAAAGATGCCTTAATGGACTCTGCAAATCTGTAAAGGCACAGCTAGGCATGATGCCAAATGGAGATGCCTATGACGGCCACTTGAGAGGCTCCTTCCTTTGTGTTGGCAATCAGCCTCATCGATGAATTAGCTGGTGAAGAAAGTTTGGATAGCTTGGGGGACACCTTACTTAGCTCTCCAGTAAGGAGCATCTCAGAAAGGGACATGGTAAGCTCCTTGACCAGGCCCCTTTGCAGTCGGGTGAAATGTACCACGTAGTTTAGCACCTGCAGACCGAATGTAGCGGAGGTGAAAACCCAATTTCTATGCCTGTCAATCGCCCGGGACTCATGGTTGGAGGGGATGGAAAGATGTGCTCTGTTCCGGCAGCTAACATGATTGCATCAACTGGCACGCCTTTCGACCAGAACTGCTTGTCAGTAGGGGGACTGAAAAATTTGTACGCATGTTTGGGTACGGGCTTCACAGTATCTGGCTCCTTCCATGCCCTGCTGTGATAAGGTCTACAAGTTCTTCTGCAGGGGGGAAACCCAGGAGGTAGATGGGGCCATCCCAAAAGCCTTCAAAAAGACAGACACCTCTGAGGACAGGGGGAGGGAAGACCAACTGCCACTTAAGCTTAAGTATTTCTAAGATGTCCCCAAAGGAGACATCCTCAAGCAGAGATCTGGGGGACCCGTCCCCTTCATCTAAGTCTGTATCCTCGGTAAGCGACTCAGCAGGGGAGTCCCAGTGTATAATCTTACATGATCTCTTCTGGGAACCTCCTCCAGGAGGGGCTCAGGGGAGGATTTGGAAGACGGGGTCCCACAGTGTGGTACCTCCAACCTGAGGGCTAGCTCGGGAGGGATGACCTAGGACAGGATGAGAAGGGTCTGCTCGGAAGGGCTGGGATGGTCCCTGGAAGGCCGGGGAGGTAAATTCCTGGAAAGAAAAGTCCTATGACCCGGAAAGCCTAAGGACTGGACAATGCCCAGGCTGCACTCCCGGCAGAAAGTCCCGCATAGGAAGAAGGACCAAAGGAGGTCAGAACCTCTGGGTCACCAGATAGTACCGACCCCAAGCTATCAAGGGCCGAAACACGAAGGGGAAGAGACCGGACTGAGAAAACAGGTCCAGATCCCCCACCCAAGGACTCCAGGGGAACGCTCAGGGCTGGGACTCTGCCTGCTCAGTGGGAGGCTGAGCAAAAGCAGTCAGGGACTCAGATGGGGAAGGGACAAAAACATCCCCAGGGATCCCAGTCTCTCTTCCCTGTGTGATCCATGGCTAGAAAGTCTAAAACCATGCTGGTCGGTGGCGGAGAGATCAATGAAGGGGTAGGAGATGGCCTCCCTAGCCAGATGGGAAGGGGACGCGATAAGCCCAAACTCAAATTTGAGCTTTCAGAAGAACCTCATCATCCTGTCCATATCGGAAGGGAGTAAACTCCTGGAGGACCTAGAGGAAGCAGAGGACCTAGCCATGAATGGGTGTCTAGATCCCGAAGAGCTCCCCTCTAAAGAGCGACTTCTGTTTGGAGACAGGAGACTGCCCCAAGCCAAAACCTGAGGGGGGACTCCTCGATAACAATAGTGCGATCAGACACTGATCCTGGATCCAACCTCTTTGGATCAGATGACAAGGCAGGATCCCAATACTTGGATTTCATAGGTCTCAGATCCGAGGAAGCCAGATCTGTGGCTGGTACGGATCTGGCTGGATAAGACATCGAATCGGAGACCTTGGATTCAGGGGTGGACTCTCACGACCCCAGATCCAAAGGCCTCAAAGCAGAAGCTCTGGATCCATGAGAGTCATGGATCTTAGGATCCAAAGGCATTGGATCCGACAGACTTGAGGCTGGGGTTGGATCAGAGGTACTAGGATCTGACAGCCTCATCTTTTTGGCAGAAAATGACCCCGGATTCGGGGGGGGTTCCTTTTGTGCTGTCAGGGTCCAGATTTGGCAGGGGACCGAGCCAAGGGACCCCTCCCTTGAGCCAACCCTTTCAAAAGGAGCTTGTTTTGGCACTCGACCAAAGCCCAGGGGTTGAATGCAGCACAAATGTCTCATTTAACCTCCAAGTGGTCAGCACCCAAACAATAAAGGCACTCCCCGTGCGAATCGGAAACAGGTTTCTTCCAACCGCACGTGGAGCACTATTTAAAACTGAATGGCTTGTCAGACACATTGGGAAAAAAATAGATCAAACCTAAGGGACAAGCTAACTCATGACTGGACAGTCAAGCAGAGGTCAGCACCAGAAAAAACTCAGCCAAAAAACTACTACACTAAACACAAACAAAACTACTAAAAAAAAAAAAAAAAAAAAAAAAAAAAAAACTAACAACTATCAACTACTGCTAGAAAACGGTGCCGAAACAGAACAACCCAACAAGAGTTACAAAATGGGAGGTGGGGGATTAAACTACCGAGACAGAAAAGACTAAGAATAACTAACTAAACATCCAGAAAAATCCAATAAAGAAGAAAAAAATTGAAAAATAAGCAACTTGGCCAACAACAGGAGCCGAGCCAAAGAAACCTACATCTGCAGCTGATCGTGGCAAACGGGATCAGAGGGGTTAAAGGGCAGCAAGGGATCATGGGAGTGGGAGAAGCATTAGCCTAGAAGCTGTCTGTAAAGTCGCCGGCTCGGATCCAATGTCAGACCCAAGAGTAAGGAATAGGGACATGGATATCATCACATCCTATAATTCAAAGTGGAAAAGGATGATGATGAAACGGGGGAGAAGCTCAAGTAACAAGGAGAGACTGGGATTCTGTATACAGATCCTTTAATATAATAACAATAATCATACAGAATATTATATTCATAAAGTAGTAGAAAGTATTCCAAGAAATAATCCAACACAGGAATGGAGAAAGGAGATTCTGCTGATAGGGATGACTGCAATTAGGGACAACTGCAATTAGGGACAGAGACAATAAGGAAGAGGGGGATAGAATTTATTGGAAAAAAATGGCAAAAGAGCCAAGGTATTGGGAGCAGATAATCAAAGATGGAAAGCTAAAAGAATGGGAAAAGGCCAAGAATTTATTTGGACTGCAGGCTACAGATTGCCTTCCCTTTCAAGGACTGATATCAGGGTATAGGCACAGAGAAAGAAATGGGAATCCTAAGCGAAAGACCAGCACTGGTAGAGTTTTTAGTAGAATCTAGAACAGAAGCAGCTATTAAAAAAGTCATTAGTACAGCATACAAAATATTGCATGATAACTATAACATTCAATGACAGAAGGTTAGATACGATTGGGAAGACCAACTGGATTAGCAATTCACAAAGAATGGGGGGATATATGTATGTCTCCCAAATGAGCAACAAAGTCTAGAAGATTTAGGATCTTTGCTTGGAATTGTTTAGATAGGTATTTTTATACCCCAAGTAGACTCCAAACATATAGCACATAATGGAAGTGTGATGGAAAAGAAAAAGGTAATCGGGAACATATTTTCGGTGAGTGTAATGAGTTGGCAGACTTTAAAGATTCTCTGCAGATTGATCCATCAGAGATATTGGGTGGGCAAACTGGCGTAACTATGGAAATTATTTTTTTGAGCTATGATACAGAATCTGAATTGTCTACACACGGTAATGCCGGCCTTGCAGAGTCTAATTATGATGGCTGCCAAAAAAATTACTAGAAAATGGAAATCATAGTCTAAAAGTACAGTTGTGTAAACTTACCATAAATGTAGATGTTCGAGTGTATTCACTGTAGCAGTCATTACATTTGGATAATCTGCTGGCAGGTTGTAGCTCAGTCAGCCTGAACATCAAAGTCTTGGGTCCTGCATCGGTTGCCGTCAGGTCTTCAGGGGTATAAAAAGTACAGTTTTGTACCTACCATAAATGTAGATGTTCGAGTTTTCACCCTGCTGCAGTCATCACACTTGGGTTATCCTGCCGTCAGGCAGTCCCGCAGTCGGCCTGAGTTCTAAAGTCTTGGTTCAACGTCTGTTGCTGTCACTTCTTCCCTGACGTCAGTGCGCCAGGGGTATACAAGAGGCATCCAACGCCATTTTCTTCAATTTTTCTTGCCCCAGATGTCAGGTGCCCCCAATAGGTATGCTATATATATATTGCTATATAAAAAAGTACATATAAAAATAAAACAATACCTTCAGGCAAAAGCAAATACACCACAGAGGTTGTACAGGATAGAATGGTATAGATAAGTCCAGCTAGTTCAGACAGAATGGAGGCAGGGTAACCTGGACTGCAGCAGGGTAAACACTCGAACATCTACACTTATGGTAAGCACAAAACTGTACTATGTTCATCGTGTTTCCCTGCTGCAGTCATCACACTTGGGTTGAATCCCAAAGCTAAGGATGGGTGGTGGAGTTAAACAGGGTTAGAGGAAGCTAGTAGGCCCTGCAAAACTGCAGTGGCAAAACCAGCTCTAGTCTTAGAATATAGAGGTAAGTGATAGTGTTTGGTGAAGGTGTGCACTGAACTCCAAGTTGCAGCTTCCAGAATATCCTTGGTTGGCACCCCCCTGAGAATGGCTGCTGATGTAGCTGTAGCCCTGGTGGAGTGGGACCTAATGTTTGCATACGTTTCTGCTACACGCACCATGGGAAACCGGTACCTGCTATGTCCTATCCATTTTGAAATGGTCTGTTTTGAGATAGCTTTTCCTTGTGATCCTGTAGCATGGGCTACAAAGAGCTGGTCAGATTTTCTGAAAGCCTTAGTTTTATCCAAGTAGTATCGTAATTGCCTGTGAAAATCCAAAGAGTGCAGGAGTCTTTCTCCTTTGTTATGGGGATTTGGGGAAAAAGGTGGGCAAATGAATGGTTTGGTTTAGGGCCACACTGGAGACCACCTTTGGCATAAAGGAAGGGTTAGTTCGTAGAGAGACTCTTGTCTTGATAAAAAATGAAGAAGGGCTCCACTGCCATTAGTGCCTGTAGCTCTGAGACTCTTCTAGCTGAAGTTATTGCTAGTAGCAGGGCAGTTTTCCATGAAAGAAATTTTAAATCAGCTGAAAAAGCTGCTTCAAAGGGTGGCGGTATAAGCTTTTCCAGAACAAAGTTGAGATCCCAAGTAGGTGCTGGTGCTCTCCTGGGCAGTCTTATGTTCTTAGCCCCTCTGAGGTACTGTCTTAGGAGTGGATGTGAAAATAAAGGAGGATCCATGTTGTAATGAGCTGAAATTGCTAAGGCGTGGATCTTAATAGATGAAAAAGAAAGTCCTTCGTGTAACATCTCAGTTAAATATTGTAGAATCTGAGGAATGTTTGGATCAAGGGGATTTTGGCATTTAGCCAAACAGCTTTGGATAGAGGTGTTGGTTGGCTGTTTAGGTAATTTGCCATGTAACCAGGTTTAAAGTATTGAGCTGGCTGTGTAGAATCTGATTGTCTCGCTGGGTGAGCAGGTGAGGAATTTGTGGTAAAATCCATGGTGGGCCGTGGGCCATGTTCCTTAGAATTGGATACCAGTGCTGGCGTGGGCAGTCTGGTGCAATGAGTATCATTTGTGGCCTCTCTAATCTGACTTTCAGCAGTACCTTTGCTAGAAGAGGCAGTGGAGGAAAGGCATACACTGTTAATGTTTTCCAACTGAATGAGAGGACGTCCACTTTCCAAGCAAATTTTTGAAGTTGGTAGTTTTGGGGGTTGGCAAACAGATCTATGTCTGGGCATCCCCATTTTTGAGTTATCATTGCAAATACTTGTGGATCTAGTTTCCACTCGTGGGGATCCATGATGTTTATGCTTAGGTCTGCCAATGTGTTTTTCTTTCCTGGCAGGAATTGTGCTTGTAATTGAACTTGGTAAGACAGTGCTGTGTTCCACAAGGTCATTGCTTGCCTGCATAGAGGGTAGGAATGTGTGTCCCCTTGCTTGTTTATGTACCACATTTCTGTGGTATTGTCCATCTTTATTATTAGTTGTCCTGGGTGTAAGAGGTCCTTGAAAGCTCTTAGGGCATTCTGTACTGCTAGCATTTCTTTTTGATTGATATGCAGATGCCTTTGATCTGTAGTCCATTTGCCCTGAATGCACTGTCCTGCCATGTGTGCTCCCCAGGCATAGTCCGATGCATCTGTTGTCATAGTTTGCCTTGCTGTGGGTAATGTGAAAGGCTGACCCTTGAGGTGACATGCCTGTGCCCACCATAGAAGCTCCTGCTGAAGGCAGGGAATGAGTGGTATCATTGTTTCCAAGCTGTGGCTGTGCTGAGTCCATAAGCTTTTCAGGTACCATTGTAATTTCCTCATATGCAGTTTTGCAAATGGTATTAGTAGTATGCAAGATGCCATGAATCCCAAGGTCTGCAAAATTTTTCTTGCAGGGAGTTGGGTCTTTGTTGCCATTCTTTTGAAGTATTGAGTCAGCTGTTGTTGCTTGTCTGGCATGAGATAAGCCATCTGGGCCGTTGTATTCAAGCTGGCACCCAGGAATATTATGTTTTGTGAGGGCACTAGTTTTGATTTCTTTTCGTTTACTGTGTACCCTAGGCAACTTAGAAGGTGTTTGACAAATGCCAGATGCTTTAAAAGAATGTCCTTGCTTTCTGCTTGAATAAGGCAGCCGTCCAGGTATGGGTATATTTGAATTCCTCTTTGTCTGCAGTATACAATTACTGGTGCCAGACATTTTGTGAAGACCCTGGGCGCAGTAGACAAGCCAAAGGGCAGTGCAGAGAATTGATAATGGGTTGAACCTGCAATGAAGCGGAGGTATCTTCTGCAATTTTGTCTGATAGGGACATGCAGGTATGCCCCCTTGAGGTCCAACGTTACTAGCCAAGCATTCTTGCCCAGCATGGGAAGAAGCTGCTGTAGTGTTAGCATCTTGAATTTTGATACTTGTAGATAGGTGTTCAGAATTGAAAGATCCAGAATGGGTCTCCATGCTTTCTCTTTTCTTGGGACTAAAAAGAGTCTTGAGTAAAATCCTTGTCCTTGCTCCTGTATAGGTACCTGTTGAATGGCTCTCATGTCCATGAGAGCTGTAATTTTGTTTTTGTGCCTCTGCCCATTGATTTGGTGGCAGGTTTGGCATTCCTTTTATCCTTGGCAAGGTATGAAAGTGGAATCTGTATCCTTGTGAGACAATGTTTAGGACCCATTTGTCTTTTGTGATGATGTGCCAGTTGTCTGCAAAAAGTGCTAATTTTCCTCCCAAGGGAGCAGCCAAGAGAGATTTGCTTGGTAATTTGAGGACTGAGTCATTGTGTTTGTCTTCTGCTAGCTTGGGGCCTGTCTTCTCCTCCTTTCTGGGTAGCACTACCCCATTGGCGAGGTTTGTAAGGGCCTTGTGACTGACCTCCGCCCCTTGGGTGTCTATATTTGCCCCTCTGTGATCTGTCAGAAGCTGGAAAGGACCAGTTTTTTGTTGGCCAATTTCTGCTGAAACGAGTGGGTTGTACCTGTAAAAAATCCTTGACCGTATGCATAGACTTTGCCTAATCCTCCATTTTCTTTAAAACCTCTTCTGCTTTGACACCAAATAATACATCCTGCTGTAAAGGTGCATCCAATAATTTTGCTTTAACATGATCAGGTAGGGTTTGTTCTTTTAACCAAGCATGTCTACTTATGACAGACCCAGTAACAGCTGCTCTACAGGAAGCTTCCAATGAATCAAATCCACATTGTAAAGTATGTTTGCCCACCTGTTCAGCTGCATGCAACAGATCCTGCATTTCCTTGAATTCAGACTGTTCAGAATGTGTGCTCATTTTTTGTTTTAATTGAGACATTAGGAACTGCTGATATTTCAGCATGTGAAACTGACAATTTAATGCTCTCATAGCCAGAGCAGCTGAGGCGTATATCTTCTTTCCCCATCTATCTAGGGCTCTGGAATCCCTTTCAGAGGGTACAGGATTTTTAGCCATAGAAGCTTCAGCCCCTTTGGGACCCTGGGAAATTGTTTCTGGGTCAGCCACAGGGCTTTTATAAAGGAATTTGTGCGAGTCAGGTACTCTGTAGTACCTGTCTGGTTTAGCTGGAGTAGGAGGTAGAGAGTCTGGATTTAGACTAGACTCCAAGTAAACATCATTCACAATGTCTAAAACTGGAGGGATAGCAAGTGGTCTGTGCTGGGGTAGTAAAAGGAATTCTCGGAGCCTTTTCTTAGAATCAGAATAGTCCTGGCCTTCCTAGTGGAAATGTTCCCTCATGGTATGTAAAGTTTCCCCAAAGGAGTAGTCTTCAGGGGGAGATGCTGAGGGAATAGAGTCTTCAGCATCAGAGTCTTCATAAGGGGGAAAACTGTAATCCTGTTCCTCAGAAGAATCTGAGGAAATTGAAACCTGCTCAGAGGAAGCATAATCCTCCTCCTGTCTTGGTCTTTTATCTGGAGGGGGATGGGAACCCCTGATTAGGGTAATCAAATCTAAGCCATCTTAAGCATCTGTTTCTTAGGCATGGGGCCTTGAACTGTAGACTGATGTACAGTCTTTTTTGGTTTTAATGGAGTTTTAAGCTTAGCATAAGATTTAATGGTGAGTGTAGTCGGTCTGAAGACACCTTCTGCAACCGAAGGTGTTTCTACTGCACCGGGATCTCCTTCTGCTCCGGTGTTGGAAGGACCTAATGAAGATGGCTGCGACGGCCTAGTACACCCCGCTTGAGAATCCGCAGCTGTCTGGGGTTCCAATTCTGCGGCCGTCAGGGACTGCGTAGGCGCCTCACTGAAAAATGGAGAACCGACAGGCCCAGCAGAGGCCTTCAAGTCTGGCTTGTTCCTAGGCTGCCTGTCCTTATCCTTGCGTTTTTTATACCTGCCAGTCGTCGGCTGCTCCGACGGCATGATATAATAAAATTTCCTACCAAAGTAATGTCGTGCAAAGTCAAAACGGCGTTTGATAGTTCGTTTAGTAAACCTAGCACAAAACCAACAACCTGTGATGTCGTGGTCTAGGCCTAGGCAAGGAATACAATAAGAATGGAAGTCCTTATGAGGTATTTGCTTCCCACAAGAAATGCAATTGTTAACTTTTTCTGACATCGGACTGAGGCAAGAAAAGGTTCCCCAATGGGGTACTTAGCTTTATTGAAGACTTCAGACTGAAATTCGATTCGGAAATCTCAGGTGTCGGCCGACCGGCACTTGCGAACTGCTTCTGCTTCGGGCACCGTGCGGCAAGAAAGACTGAAGAAAATGGCCTCGAATGCCTCTTACATACCCCTGGCACATTGATGTCAGGGAAGAAGTGACAGCAACCGACGCCGGACCAAGACTTTGGAACTCAGGCCGACTTGTGGGACCGCCTGACGGCAGGATAACCCAAGTGTGATGACTGCAGCAGGGTAACACGATGAACATCATGCAGCCAACGCCACTTTCTTCAGTTTTTCTTGCCCCAGATGTCAGGTGCTCCCCAAATGGGGAAAAAAATTGTATATACATATATATATATATATATATATATATATATATATATATATATAAACACACATATAAATGCAATTGTAACAACATAAACTTTACCTTCAGCTAAAAGCCAATACACCACAAAGGCTGTAGAATATAGTGAAGAAAAGAGAAGTTCTAGAAAAAAGGGGGATGGCAGGTGGGTAACCCGGACTGCAACAGTGAATACACTCGAACATCTACATTTATGGTAAGTGTACACAACTGTACTATGTTCTTCGTGTTTCACTGTTGCAGTCATTACATTTGGGTAGAATCCAAAAGCTATGGATGGGAGGATGGAGTTAAATAGCATTAGAAGCGGCTATAAGGCCCTGCAGAACTGCAGTGGCAAAGCCTGCCCTGGACATAGAGAAGACAGGTAAATGATAATGCTTTTTAAATGTATGAACAGAACTCCAAGTAGCAGCTTCTAGAATGTCTTTGGTTGGAACTCCTCTGAGAAAAGCTGCTGAGGTAGATGCAGCCCTGGCAGAATGTGACCTGATTTCCTTGGGCACCGGTTTACCATGATTCAAGTAACAGAAACGAATGCAGTGGCTTATCCACTTTGAAATAGTCTGCTTTGAAATAGCCTTCCCCTCTGATCCTGCAGCAAATGCCACCAGTAGTTGCTCAGACTTTCTATTTAAACAGGACCAAATCTCTAAGAATCTTAGTTGTCTGTGTACGTCCAAGGAATGCAGAATCTACTCCCCCTTGTTCTGCGGATTTGGGTAAAAGGTTGGCAGGTGAATAGTTTGGTTAAGAGCCACACTGGATACCACCTTAGGCAAAAAGGAAGGACTGGTCCTGAGGGACACCCTGTCCGGATGAAATGTAATAAAAAGGCTCTACAGCCATGAGGGCATGTAATTCTGAAACCCTTCTTGCTGAAGTGATTGCCAGAAGGAAAGCTGTTTTCCAAGATAAAAAAAATATATATTCACAGTAGCTGCTGGTTCAAAAGGAGGTAGGGTATGCTTTTGTAGCACAAAATTGAGATCCCATGCAAGAGTTGGTAATCTTCTGGGAGGCCTTAAATTTTTGGCCCCTCTAAAATACTATTTTAGCAGAGGATGAGAAAAGATGGGAGGCTCTGTGTTGTAGTGAGCCGAGAAGGCAGAAGCATGGATTTTTACTGATGAAAAAGATAGGCCCTTGTCAAGCACCTCAGTCAAGTATTGTAAAATCTGAGGAATATTTGGCTTTGCTGTGTCCGTTCCTTGTGTTTGGTTCCAAGCACAGAATCTCTTACATTTATCAGCATAAGATTTTCTAGTACTAGGCCTTCTGGCTTCCAAAATGACATCCATCACAGAATTACTGAGAGGTGTGTTTTTTGAATAATTAGATGATCAGCCACGCTGCCAGGTTCAAAGTTTGGAGCTGATTGTGCAGAATTTGATTGCTCTGCTGAGACAGTAGATGAGGTATTTAAGGGAAGTACCAAGGAGGCAGTTGAGCCATATTCCTTAGAATTGGGTACCAGTGCTGGGGAGGCTAGTCCAGGGCAATTAGGATAATTTTTGTTTTTTCCTGTCTGACCTTTAGTAAGACCTTGGGTAGAAGAGGCTGAGGAGGAAAGGCGTAGACTGACAGTTTTTTTTTCCAACTGAAGGATATGGCATCCACTTTCCATGCTGGTCTGTGATAAGACCTTGTGCAGAATTTGTCCAGTTGATAATTTTGTGGAGAGGCAAATAGATCTATGTCTGGACTCCCCCATTTCTCTGTTATCATGCTGAAGACTTGTGGGTCCAGTTTCCACTTGTGAGGGTCCATAATATTTCTGCTTAGATAGTCTGCCAGAGTATTTTGTTTTCCTGGCAGGAATTGAGCTTGAAGACGTACTTGGCAAGTCAGGGCTGTGTCCCACAATACCATGGCTAGTCTGCTAAGGGGATAGGAATGTGTACCCCCCCCCCCTGCTTGTTTATGTACCACATAACCGTGGTATTGTCCGTCTTTATCAATAGTTGTCCTGGATGAAGTAAATCCTTGAAGGCTGTCAGGACATTCTGAACAGCTAACATCTCCTTCTGGTTGATATGTAGATGCATTTGTTTTGGGCTCCATAAACCCTGAATGTATCTCCCCGCCAGGTGGGCTCCCCAAGCATTGTCTGATACATCTATAGTTAGTGTTTGGGAGGCAGGGGGTAGAGTGAAAGGTCATCCCATGTTCTGGTGACATGTCTCTGCCCACCAAAGAAACTCCTGTTGTAGGCAGGGAATGAGAGGAATCATTGTTTCCAGACTGTGACAATGTTGACTCCATATACGTTTTAGATAACCACTGTAGTTTCCTGATATGCAGTCTTGCATATGGAATTAGTAGAATGCAGGATGCCATGAACCCCAAAGCCTGCAGAATTTGTCTTGCAGATAATTGGTTTTTTGTTGCCATCTGTTTGAAGTAAATGGTCAGTTGTCTTTGCTTGTCTGGCGTAAGATAAGAAATCTGGGCAGTTGTATTCAAACTTGCACCCAGGAATGTAATTTTTTGAGAGGGTACCAGTTGTGATTTCTTGTCGTTTAATGTGTACCCTAGGCATGTTAGAAGCCTTTTTACAAACGCCAGATGTTGAAGAAGAATGTCCTTGTTTTCTGCTTGAATGTCCAAGTAAGGATAAATTTGAATGCTTCTTTGTCTGCAAAATTCAATTACTGGTGCCAAGCATTTTGTAAAGACCCTGGGCACAGTAGATAAGCCAAAGGGCAGTGCAGAGAATTGGTAATGCATAAAACCAGTCTTGAAGCGGAGGTATCTTCTGCATGATTCCCTTATTGGGATATGCAGGTATGCCTCTTAAGTCTAGTGTCACTAACCAAGCGTTCTTGCCCAGCATGGGCAGAAGCTGTTGCAAAGTCAGCATTTTGAATTTTGGGATGTCCAAGAATGTGTTCAAAATCGATAAATCCAGTATTGGGCGCCAGGCATTGTCTTTTCTGGGTACCAGGAACAGTCTTGAATAAAGCACTTGACCTTTTTCCCGTTCTGGTACTGGATGAACAGCCCCCATATCCATGAGGGACATAACTTGTTTTTGTGCCTCTGCCCATTGATTTTGTGGCAGATCTGACCAACTGTTTGGAATTGACAAGGTATGGAAATGAAATCTGTACCCCTGGGATACTATGTTTAATACCCATTTGTCCTGGGTTATTAACTGCCAATTTTGAGCATGAAGTGCTAATTTTCCCCCTAAGGGGGCTGCCAAAAGATAAGTGCTTGGTGATGGCAGAGGGAAGTCATTGAGACTGTTTACTGTAGGGTTGTGCTTTGTTTCCTACAGATTTGGAGGTAGAGGCACCCCATTGCTTTGACCTGTAAGAACCCTGTGATTGGTATCTACAGCCTTTTGAGTGCCTGGGTTTGCCTCGTGAGGAAAGGACCAATTTTTTGTAGGCCAGTGTCTACTTAATCTGGGTGGCTGCACTTGTAAGAAATCTTTTACAGTTTGCATAGATTTAGCTTTGTCTTCCATTTTCTTTAAAAGCTCTTCTGCCTTATTACCAAACAGAGCATCATGCTGTAAAGGTGCATCCAACAATTTAGCTTTAACATGATCGGGCAGATTTTGCTCCTTGAGCCAGGCATGCCTTCTAATCACAGATTCAGTAACTGTGGCCCTACAAGAGGCCTCCAAGGAATCAAAACCACATTGCAAAGTATGCATTCCAACCTGTTCTGCTGCATGCAATAATTCCTGTAATTCTTTATTTTCCACACATTCAGAAATCAACATAATTTTCGGTTTCAATAATCCAGTAACATGCTGTTGATACTTAAGCGTATGAAACTGGCAATTTAAGGCCCTAAATGCCAAGGTTGCAGACATATAAACCTTCTTTCCCCATCTATCCAGCGCCCTGGAATCTCTATCAGAGGGGGTAGAATTCTTGGCTGTAGAGGCCTTTACACATTTGGGACCCTGTGAGATAGTTTCAGGGTCAGCAGCAGGATTTTTGAAAAAAAATTTGTGGGAGTCAGGAACCCTGTAATATCTGTCTGGCTTACTAGGAGCCGGAGGAAGGGAATCAGGAGCCATGCTTGATTCCGAAAACACATCAACAGTGTCTAATACAGGAGGTATATCCAAAGGCCTACGCTGAGGAAGGAGGAGGAAATCCCTAAGCCTCTTTTCTGAATCAGAGAAATCCTGACTCTCCCAATGAAAATGTTCCCTTAAAATATGCATGGTTTCTCCAAAAGAATAATCTTCAGGAGGAGATGCAGATGGGATGGATTTTTCTGCATCTGAATCCACATAGGGTGGTATAGAAAATTCCTGATCAGAAGAAAGAGAAACCTGATCTGAATATTCATAATCAGCGTCTTGCCTAGGCCACTTATCAGGAGGGGGCTGGGAATCCCTCATCAAGGTAATTAAGTCTTCAGCCATTCTGATCATCTGTTTTTTAGGCATAGGGGCCTGAGCACGTGGCTCATGAGTCGGTTTTTTAGCCTTAGAAGTTGTTTTTGAAGCTGGCGTCTGTTTTATATAGAAATGTTGAGGCCTGAAAACACCCTCAGAAGCCGGTGCCTGCTCAGTGGCTCCGGACCCATCCGAGGGAGGGACAACCGCGGGTACAATACTTTGAGAATCTCGTGGCATGCCGGACTCCGCATGGGTCTCGGTAGAAGCCTGCGACTCAAAAGTAGCGGGCATCAGGGGCTGCGAAAGCACCTCACTGAGTACCGGCGACTGGCTCAGGAGAAGCTTCGTCGTTGGTTTTGGACCTCGACAGTCTGTCTTTGTCCTTTTCTTTGCATTTTTTGTGAACTCCAGTAGTCGGATTGCTATCCAGACGACATTTTAGGGTAATTAAAATCTGTTTCCAAAATATTTTGAAGCAAAGAGATATCCACGCTTAATAGTGCATTGGTTAAATCTAGCACAAAACTGACAGCAAGGCACATTATGATCTGGGCCTAGGCAAGGAATACAGTACAAATGAAAATCCTTATGAAGTATTTGCTTCCCACAAGTAATGCAATTATTAACTTTTACTGACATCGGTAAGGAGCAAGAAAAAGTTTCCCCAACTGGATACTTAGCTTTAATTGAAGACTTCGGTTCTGAAACTCGAATGTGAAAATTTCACGAGTCGGCCGACTGGCACTTGCGAACTGCTTCTGCTTCGGGCATCGCGCGGCAAGAAAGACTGATGAAAATGGCGTCGGCTGCATGTTTTATACCCCTGATGACCTGCTGTCATGGAAGAGAAGACAGCAACTGATGCAGGACCCAAGACTTTGATATTCAGGCCGACTGAGAGCAACCTGCCAGCAGATTACCCAAATGTAATGACTGCAACAGTGAAACACAAAGAACATCCATCTATACTAGAACTAATGACTACAGTAACAGAGATAAAACAACTGGAATTGGGATCTTTAGAGAAGGGTAGGATCAAATTACATAGAAAAAAATGGGAATTATTGGACCAATAGATATAGAGCAGGGAGGAGGATTTACAGAAGGCAGGATTTGTATGAGATATGTAATGTTTGACTGACAATGATTGGATAGATAAGTGATGTATAATGTTTGCAACAAACTATTTCCCTATGGTTTATGATGTATAATGTTTGCAATTAAAATCATGTCAATATGGTTTGTTTTCATTTATATAAATGTACGACTGCTTACATCATACGTGATAATTTAGAAAGATGTTCCTCATTTAAAAAATCTGTTTGTAGGGTTGTAAAATGTGCCAACTAATTTAGTGACCTAAGAAGCAAAGGTCACAGGGCATAGATACACTTCCCAAATACGTCCAGCAACCTGGACTCCCTGTTAGGGGGATGGACAGAGGCACTCCATTCTGCCAGTTCCTTCCTTTCAAGTGCAGCAACAATCATGGCATCAACAGGGACTCCCTTACTCCAATGCACACAGTCTCTAGGAGGCCAAGAATCTTATCTGGTCTCTTAGAAATTGGCACAAATGTGTCCGGCTCCTTCCACTCCCACTGATAAAACAGCTCTATAGGCTCGTTGGCTGGAAGTCACAAAGGAGGTAGACGGACCAGACCCAAAAGCCTCCAGAAACACCAATTCCTCTTGGAAGGGAGGTAACAGAAAACCAAAACAACCTCTTTGCTTAAGAAAGAGATGTAATTAGGTGGTGATCTGGGGGATCCCTCCTCCTCATCAAAACCAGTGTCTTCAGTGAGAGATTCCTGCAGGGAGTGCCTCCTCTTGCATGTTCTCTTATGAGGGGCTTCCCTAATGGGATGTTCTGGGGAAGTATCTTAAGAGATACCCTCCTAATGGCCTGGCTGAAGGCTTGCTCGGGTTGGCTGTCCCAGTGGAACAGATGATAGTGGCGCATGACACAGAACAGAATGAGGCAAAGTTGTCTGATCCAATGGAGGCAAGGATGTGCGTTTTCTAGACATACAGAAGACGTTCTCCACCACCTCGAAAGCAGATCACCTAGAGACAAATAAGTCAATGGATCTGAAACTGAACTCTCTCAGATTGTCGGCCCCTGCAGCCCCATCAGCACTCTACCCATGGCACGAGTCAGGCAGAGCTATCTAGGGCAGATGCTCCAAGGGGAAAGATGGTGCCAAAACAGTCACTCAAAGGCCCCAGACCTGGCTCAACACCAGTCAACTCAGAAAAATCATTGGAGTCAAAGAAGCAATCTTTGGATCCGAAGACAACTCCCCCAAGGATTTTGGATCCAATGGCTCCAAAACAGGACAGATCGAACAAGGAGAAATCAAAGAAGAAGTGGTTTGTGGTTGGTTCTCAGGCTCAGAGGGGGTAGAAGTAGAAAGGACTCCCACCTTTATCTGTGTTCTGAGAAACTTCATCCTGTCCACATCTGCTTCAGAAAGGCTTCTGAAGGACCGAAGAGAGGAGTTAGTGGAAAGGAGGTCTAGAATGCCTTCTGGGCGATTACTCAAGAAATCGAGTTGAGCCTAGATGGAATAGTCTCACATGATAATGGAGGAATATGAATCTGAGGAGATTTTGCAGTCCAAGAAGTCGGATCCAGTAGTGAAGACTGCAGCTTTTTTAAGACCTTAACAGGTGGCTCTATGGAAAGAGCAGAGGTCAAAGTTGGATGGTCAGGGGGTCTTCTGTAAATCTCTGTATCCTGAGATTGAGGGCCATCCTTTTGTTTATCAGGCTTCTTAGGGATTTGAGCCCCAGCAAAGTACAGTTGTGTACACTTACCATAAATTTAGATGTTTGAGTGTATTCACTGTTGCGGTCATCACATTTGGGTTATCTGCTTGCAGTAGCCCTCAGTCGGCCTGATTAACAAAGTCTTGGTTCCTGCGTTGGTTGCTGTCCCATCTTCCATGACATCAGATAGACAGGGGTATAAAGCATGCAGCAGACGCCATTACATCAGTTTTTCTTGCCCCAGATGTCAGGTGCCCCCATAATGGGAAGCAATTATCTATACATAAGGTTACACCTCCAAAAAAAAAAGCAAATACACCAAAAAGCTTTAAACATAGTAAGTAAGAATAGATGCATAGCCAACTGAAGTCAGGGGGCTGGAGGGAGGGTAACTAGGACTGCAACAGTGAATACACTTGAGTATCTATATTTATGGTAAGTGTACACAACTGTACTATGTTCTTCGTGTTTCACTGTTGCAGTCATCACATTTGGGTAGATTCCCAAAGCTAAGGATGGGAGGAGGAAATTGCATAGCATTAGGACCAGCTATAAGGCCCTGCAAGACTGCAGTAGCAAAGCCAGCCCTGGATTTAGAGAAAATTGGCAAATGGTAATGCTTGGAGAAGGTATGTACAGAACTCCAGGTAGCAGCTTCTAGGATGTCCCTGGTAGGGACACCTCTGAGAAAGGCTGTAGAGGTAGATGCAGCTCTGGTAGAATGTTGTCTAATCCCCTGTGGGGTAGGCTTTCCATGGTGCTTATAGCATAAATGAATGCAATGGCCTATCCACTTAGAAATGGTTTGCTTTGAAATGGCCTTCCCCTCTGCCCATGCAGCAAATGCAACCAGCAGTTGTTCAGATTTCCTGAGAGTTTTAGTCCTGTCCAAATAAAATCTAAGTTGCCTGTGCATATCTAAAGAGTATAGAATTCTCTCCCCTTTGTTCTGTGGATTAGAAAAGGTTGGCAAATGAATGGACTGATTAAGGGCTACACTGGATACCACCTTGGGCATGAAGGAGGGATTGGTCCTGAAGGACACCCTATCCGCATGAAAAATGAAAGGCTCCACTGCCATAAGGGCCTGTAATTCAGACACCCTTCTAGCTGAAGTGATGGCTAAAAGGAAGGCTGTTTTCCAAGAAAGGAATTTCAACTCTGCATTTGTAGCTGGCTCAAAAGGAGGTAGAGTGAGTTTTTCCAATACAAAGTTAAGGTCCCAGGCTGGGGTAGGAGCTCTCCTGGTTGTCTTAAGTTTTTGGCCCCTCTAAGGAACTGCTTCAGCAGTGGATGAGAGAAGAGGGGTGGTTCTGTGTTGTAATGAGCTGAAATGGCTGAGGCATGAATTTTGATGGAGGAAAAGGAAAGGCCCTTGTGCAACATCTCACTTGAGTATTGGAGAATCTGAGGTAAATTGGGAGCTGCTGTGTCCATCCCCTGAGTCTGGTTCCAGGAACAGAATCTTTTCCATTTTTCAGCGTAGAATTTTCTAGTACTAAGACCTCCTTGCCTCCAAAATGACATCCAGCACTTGCTTGCTGAGGGATGGTAACGGATAGATCAGGTAATTAGCCAGGCTGCCAGGTTCAGTGCTTGAAGCTGTGGGTGAGAGAATCTGGCCCTCCTGCTGAGAAAGCAGGACAGGGGTCTGAGACAAGTGCCATGGTGCTAGCAGTGACACACTGAGCAAAAGGGGGTACCAGTGTTGGCGTGGCCAGTCTAGAGCAATCAGTATCGTCCTTGGTTTGTCCTGTTTGCATCTTTAGTAGTACCTTGGAGAGAAGAGGCAGAGGGGGAGGGCATAAACTGAAAGGTTTTTCCAGGTGAAGGACAGGGCATCCACTTTCCAAGTTTGTTTGTGGGGAGTCCTTGTGCAGAATTCTTTCAAATGGTAGTTCTGGGGGGAGGCAAACAGGTGTATATTTGGGCTCCCCCATTTGTTTCTCAACATGTTGAAAATCCCTGGTTCCAGTTTCCACTCGTGTGGGTCCATGGGATTTCTGCTTAAATCATCTGCCAGTGTGTTTAGCTTTCCTGGCAGGAAATGAGCCTGTAGGTGCACTTGGTAGCTCAAGGCTGTGTTCCACAGAGCCATGGCTAGTCTTCAGAGAGAGAAAATGAGTGGGTCCCCCCCTGCTTGTTTATGTACCACATAACCGTGGTTTTGTCCGTCTTTACCATTAATTGTCCTGGAAGGATGTGATCCTTGAAGGCTGTCAGAGCATTCTGTACAGCTAACATTTCTTTATGATTGATGTGCAGGTTCATAGGTAGGTACTAGGCTATCGGCCCAAGGGCCTACGTAAGCCTAGCCAACAAGGTTCCCTGGCTTACACCACACAAGAAAGTTATTTTCCTGTGCCACTGTCGAGCAGAGACACAGAAGTGATCCCGGGGTGTATTTCCCATTTCCCATCCACTCATCAAGATTTTTCTTGAAGAGTGCTAATGAAGAACTTTGCTTGACATAGATGGGTAACCTGTTCCAGAGTATGGGAAGTCTCTGGGATAGGAATCTATCCCTCCAGCATGTCCTGTTTATTGTGGTGACAAGGTTTAGGTCCCTAGAGCGTGTACCTCGGAAGGAATGGGATTTCTTTAGGTGTAGCATGTCCAACAGCTCTGGGTTTGACACAGCTTTATATGTTAGGCAGAGATCACCTCAGAGTAGGCGATATGCTATGGAGTAAAGCTGGAGTTTTTTGAGACAGTCAGTGTAGGGCATTTGTTTGAGTCCAGTAATCCTCTTTGTGAGGTACTTCTGTGGCCTTTCCAGCTGCTGCAGATGTCTTGTGAGGTACATTCTAAAAGGGGCGTTGTACTCTATAATGGGTCTAATGAGTGTCGAGTAGAGGGGAACGATAACCTCTTTTCCTGGATGAGAACCCTTTTATGATGAGGTGTGCCACGTAGAAGGACTTCCTGACTACTGTGGCGATGTGACTATCAAAGGAGAGACTACTGTCCACCTGGGTCCCAAGGTCTCTTATCACGCATTCAGTGTTAAGTAGATTGCTGCCTATGTGGTAGTTCATGGGTACAGAGTTTTTTACCAAAGGGGATGACACTGCACTTTTTGGCATTGAGCTTGAGGCTATGGCTCTGACACCAGGCATCTGTCTCGGAGAGGCCCTTCTGTAGGATGTTCACATCATTTGGGGACTTGACTATGGCTCATAGTTTGCAGTCATCTGTGAACTTCGTTAGCCAGAGGCCTTCAGTGTTAGCCTGTACTTCAGAGAAGTAGATACCAAACAGGAGTGGTCCCAAGACACAACCCTGTGGTACTCCACTTGTCACTGGTTTGAGGTCAGATTTGGAGTCTGCAACTTTTACAGTGTGGGTTCTGTCAGTGAGCCAGTTAGCAAACCATCTTGTGACGTAGGGATTTATACCTAGTTTATTGCATTTGACTTGGGTTCCACTTGCCCCGAATGCACTTCCCTGCCAAGTGAGCCCCCATGCATAGTGTGACGCGTCTGTTAGGGTTTGGGCGGTAGGGGGTAGAGTGAATGGCAGTCCCTTGTTTTGGTGAAAGGCATCTGCCCACCAAAGGAACTCTATCTGTAGACAAGGAATGATAGGAAGCATTGTTTCTAGATCCTGAGAATGCTGACACCATAGGCTTTTTAGATACCATTGTAGTTTCCTCATATGCAGTCCTGCATATGGAATTAGTAGAATACAGGAGGCCATGAACCCTAGGGCTTGCAGTATTTTCCTTGCAGATAGCTGGGTCTTTGTGGATAGTAGATTGAAGTAGGCTGTCAAACGAACTTGTTTTTCTGGCATGAGAAAATCCATCTGGGAAGTTGTGTTCAAGCTTGCTCCCAGGAATACAATTTGTTGGCAGGGTACAAGATGCGATTTCTTTTTGTTTATAGTGCACCTCAGCTAAGTTAGCAGTTTCTGTACAAATGCCAGATGATTCAACAGTATGCCCTGGTTTTCTGCCCGAATTAGACAATCGTCCGGGTATAGATATATTTGGATATTTATTTGCCTGCAAAATGCAATAACTGGAGCTAGGCACTTTGTGAATACCCTGGGCGCAGTAGATAAGTCAAAGGGCAGTGCAGAGAACTGATAGTGCATGTATCCTGCTTTGAAGCATAAGTATCTTCTGCAGGATTCCCTTATTGGAATGTGCAGGTAAGCTTCCTTTAAATCCAGTATTGCCAACCAGGCATCTTTAACTAGCATAGGAAGAAGTTGGTGAAGAGATAACATTTTGAATTTTGGAATCACCAAAAATGTGTTTAAGATACAGAGATCCAGTAGAGGACGCCAGGAGTTGTCTTTTCTGGGCACCAGGAAATGTCTTTAATAGAAACCCTGTCGCTGTTCCTCTTCTGGGACAGGCTGAATAGCCCTTATGCTTAAGAGAGCAAGAATTTGTTTTTGAGTCTCTGCCCACTGATTTGGGGGTAGGTCTTGCCAACCGTTTGGGGTTGGTAAGGAGTGAAAGTGGAATCTGTATCCTTGGTAAACTATATTTAAAACCCATTTGTCCTGGGTAATGAGTTCCCAATTTTTTGCCTTTCGGGCAATCTTCCCCCCTAAGGGAACAGTCAGTTGTGCAAGGCTTGGAAAACTTAAAGTTAAGTCATTGAGACAATTTACCATAGGGGGGAGTCTTACCACTCCCTGCTTTGGAAGTGGGAGCCCCCCACTGCTTGTCCATGTGAGTACCTTGGGATTGAAGCCTGGGTGTTCTGCTGGTTCTGGGTTTGGACTGAAGGCCTGGAAGAGGCAGGAAAGGACCAATTTTTTGAGGGCCAATGCCTACTAAATCTGGAAGGTTGTACTTGCAGGAAATCATTAACAGTTTGCATAGATTTAGCTTTTTCCTCCATCTTTTTAAATACTTCTTCTGCTTTATTGCCAAACAGGCAGTCTTGGTTTAAGGGAGCATCCAGCAATTTAGCTTTAACATGATCTGGCAAAGATTACTCCTTAAGCCAAGCATGCCTTCTAAGTACAGACCCAGTGACAGCAGCCCTGCAAGATGCCTCTTGAGAATCAAAATCACATTGCAAAGTATGTTTCCCAACTTGTTCACCAGAATGCATTAAATCCTGTAAATCTTTATTTTCAGCACAGTCAGGAATCAACATCAATTTCTGTTTAAGCAATCCAATAATATGCTGCTGATACTTCAACATATGAAACTGGCAGTTTAAGGCCCTAATGGCCATGGTGACAGAAGTGTATACCTTCTTACCTCATCTATCCAGTGCCCTGGAATCTCTATCAGAGGGGGTAGGATTTTTGGCAGTAGTAGCCTTAATGCCCTTGGGTCCCTGTGAAATGGTCTCTGGATCCGCAGTAGGATTTTTGAAAAGGAACTTGTGAGAGTCAGGAACCCTGTAATATCTATCAGGTTTTCTGGGAGCAGGAGGTAAAGAATCAGGGGCCAAGCTAGATTCTGAAAAGGCATCAACAATGTCCAGTACAGGGAGGATAGCTAAAGGCCTGTGTTGGGGCAGGAGTAAGAAATCCCTAAGCCTCTTTTTAGAATCAGAGTAATCCTGGCTTTCCCAGCGAAAAATGCTCCCTAAGAGTATGCAAGGTTTCCCCAAAAGAGAAATCTTCTAGAGGGGAAGCAGAGGGAATAGAGTATTCTGCATCAGAATCCTCATAGGTAGATAAGGGTAAATCCTGGTCATCAGAGGAAACAGAAATTTCAGAATCCTGATCAGAAGAATCATAAGCAAACTCAGTCCTAGGTCTCAAAGCGGGAAGGTTGGCTTCCCCTGATTAAAGTAACAAGGTCTTCAGCCATTCTTATTTGTTTTTTAGGCAGAGAGGCCTGACTATGCAGTCTGGGCGTCAGTTTTCTAGGCAAGGATCGAGTTTTAGGCCTTGAAGAAGAAGATGGTATCTGTTTAATATGCAAGTCAGTAGGCCTGAATACACCCCTCAGAAGCCGGTGCCTGCACAGCAGCTCCGCACCCATCCAAGGTAGAGACATCCGCAGGTTCCACAGATGAAGCATCTCGCAGCATACCAGACTCCGAATGGGTCTCAGTAGAGGCCTGCAAATCTGAAGTAGTGGGTATTAGGGGCTGCGAAAGCACCTCACCGAGTACCAGTTAACTGGCGACTAGTTTAGGAGAAGTGTCATCGGCAGCTTCGGCCCTATGCGGTCTGCCTCTGTCTTTATCTTTGCATTTTTTCGGGATGTCAGTAGGCTTACCGAAGCCATACCTGGATAAGTGAACAGAGTACCAAAATATTTAGAAGTGAAAATATACAGACGACGAATAGTTCGTTGTTTAAATACGGCACAAAACTGACAGCGAGGTACACTGTGGTCAGGGCCTAGGCAAGGAATGCAGTGCGAATGAAAATCTTTATGAGGTATTTGCTTTCCACAAGAAATACAATTATTGGCTTTTACTGACATCGGTGTACAGCAAGAAAAAGTTTCCCCAACGGGGTACTTAGCTTAGTTGACGACTTCGATTCTGAAACTCGAAAATGAAAATTTCAGGAGTCTGCCAACCGGCATTTGAGAACTGCTTCTGCTTCAGGCACCGCATGGCAAAAAAGACGATGTAATGGTGTCAGCTGCATACTTTATACCCCTGACTACCTGACGTCATGGAAGATGGGACAGCAACTGACGCAGGACCCAAGACTTTGTTAACCAGGCCGACTGAGGGCTACTGCAAGCAGATAACCCAAATGTGATGACTGCACCAGTGAAACACGAAGAACATCCAAATAAGACGACTTTGAAGGTAAATGACTCCTTAAAATTAGCTTGTTTTTCTTTCAATAAGGGCCCAAGAACTGAAGCCAGCACAGATATAGCAGTCAATATCCAAAACGGCGAGGCCCAAACATTAAACATTCCCTGTGGACATCAGAATTTGAGGTCTTACACCCATAGGAAATACACTTTTTAAAATCCTAAGTTTTTTCCAACATATTGCTAGCGGAAAAAATTAGACTATTAAACACAGTAGAAACCAAGTACCACAAAAGAGACCCAGTACCTTACACTAACAGAAATAAACAAAGACATATATTTTTAGAAGAGAAGAAAGAGACAAGGGAAAAAGAGAATACTACCAATGATGGTAGGGGAAAAAAAAAAGGAGTACTCCAGGAGTACAAAGGTAGCAGGAAAAAATTACCTAAAAAAGACTAGATCTGACAAGACCTGCGCAAGACCAACAAGGAAACACTTGAAAAATGCAGTCCACAACCCACATCGCTGTCTACTGGTGGCAAACGAGATCTGAGGTACATTACATTTGTGAGGCGTAAAGGGAGGAGCTTGAGAGTTCTAGGATCCTACACTCTGCAGGAAGTGGCGCAGTGAGATCTGAGTCTCAGATCCGAACCCATCAGTTGAGGAATGAATGAAAAATGACATCATACTGAATACTGTAAAAGAGATCAAAAGAAATGGAAGAAAGATGTTTAGAAAATGGAAGGAGGAAATTTTGGGAACAACATATGCAAAATAATGTTCAGAATGAAGAGGAGCAGGAATTCATCAACTTATGTAAAATGTTGAAATGACAACAATCAGAAGGAAAGAAAAGATGTGCGATGTACAACGTATGCAATTGGAAAAAACGTTTATATGGTTTGCTCTCTTTTTTGTTAATGTACCTTTGCCCATGTCTTAATTGATAACTTAATGAAAATGTTTTTAAAAAAAAATAACTGGACGAGGGAGCAGAAAATTCCTTTACAAATTTGAGACCTAGGGCTAAAAATTGAGAGATTCCCTGCATCAGCTTACCTCTCTCATCACAGTTTTGATGAGCTCATCAGCAGAGGATCCAAAAACTAAATCTCTTTCCAACAGAGAATTTAAAATCTCATTTTTCACATCTTCTGGGAAGTTCCTTGAATACAGTCAGGTAAACCTCCCCACACAACCAGTGGAAACAGCTCTGGATTTAGTATCAGAGTTGTTCACACACACACACACACAGACACACACAGACACACACAGACACACACAGACACACACAGACACACACAGACACACAGACACACAGACACACAGACACACAGACACACAGACACACAGACACACAGACACACACACACACACACACACACACACACACACACACACACACACACACACACACACACACACAGACACACACACAGACAGACACACACCCACATACACACACAGACACACACAGACACAGACACACACAGACACACACACACACACACACACACACACACACACACACACACACACACACACAGACACAGACACACAGACACAGACACACAGACACACACACAGACACAGACACAGACACACAGACACACACACAGACACACACACAGACACACACACAGACACACACACAGACACACACACAGACACACACACAGACACACACACAGACACTTTAAACAATGAGAAGCGACCTGAGAAATTGGAAGAGAAAAAAAAAAAATTAAACCAAACAGAACAGATTTTTCCTCACAGAAGGGAAATGCAGACAAAACAATGCTCATAATTTCACTATTAGTCAGAATCAACTTTAAAATACGACGCCTACAATTCAAAATTCTAAAAAATTAAAGTTGCATGAGCATAAACTTTTCCCCTATATTTACCAAGTGTTTTACCATCCTTAGACTGTGGAAGACTAGAATTAACAAAATGCTTAGCAGTAGTTGGATTAACTAATGTTATAGCTGCTGGGTCAGGTCTGAGATGACTGTATAAACATTTTAAACACCAAGGAACTTTGCACATTCTATCTACCTTCTTTGGTGCAGAAGGTTGGCTATCAGTGAAACCAAAGGCTGCGACAATACTGTCATCAATTTGACAGTACTGGGGTGGGGGTGGAGTGGGATGAGGTTGTAGGAATTCTAGTTTTAACAGCTCATAGTATTTTCTGAGAGTCTGAGAAACCTCAGCTTTCTCCCACTGAAAACACTGGCACATTCTGGAAACAGTCTCAGAGAAAGAGAATCCCTGACAGGGAGATTCAAATAACATGCTTTCATCAGTCTGAATCAGAAATCTGAGGAGAAAAACCTGTACCTGTTTCATCACCTTTCTCTCCAGATTCAGTATCTTGAACCTCTTCAGGGAAAGATGAATCCCTTTTTCTTTTACCAGAAAACAACAGACAAGAAGGGTCAATAATGCATACAAGACCATGAGCCAGTCTTAATAAATGACTCGTGTTCAATGAAACTGGTGTAGGAAACAATAAATGTTTTGTTTTATGTTTCTTTTTGACAGGAAAGTTGGGGCAAATAGGATTATTAATGTCAGTAGCAGCTTACCTAAAATGAGCACAACATTCTGGTTAAGCAGGGGCACCTTCCCTGCTCCTTCTCTCACAACCTACAAGAGGGGCTCTACACTGTATAACGATGGGATCCCAACACCCACACAGGATGTGGCTATATCCTGGTCCACAGTGGCTGGAGGGACAACACCAGAGAGATCCAGGAAAAAAAATATGAGTGGTAATGAGGAGCCAGCTTTGGCCACAGCAGAGTCACCCACTTGCTTCTGATGCGAACTACTAGCCGGCTGTGGTGGCAAAAGCTATCAGTTGACTTTTTATTTTTGTGGCTGGTAAAAGGACTAACCTTGGGAACTATAGTTTGTTCTATGGACAAATCAAAAATGGTGCATCATTACTGGGGAAACTAAGCAGCACAAGCCAGTAAACATTAAGAAATAGTTAAAATAACTTTTTCCAGCTAACACACAACAAAAAGCACTCTAATACACTTTATCACTGCCTAAAAGTTATTTAAGCTTGGCTTCTCCACAGTAAAAACAGTATCAGAATGTTTTAACTAACTTTTCAGTTCTCAGAAATAAAAGTGTGCTCCAATTTAAAACTACAGTAAAGTCATGTGATAACAACAAAAGCACAAAGTTTAAAGAATAAAAATATATGGAAAGTTATTTCCACAGAGAGATCTTACCTGCTCAGCAACTGAACAGCACAAGCTTACTGTTGAGCTTCGAAAGCCCACAAAAGAGCACATTGGTGGCAGAAAGCTCTGAAGAGCTTGGCACCCACATCTGTCTTTTAGTTAGTTGTGCATGAGCTGTGTAACACTTTGGTTGCATGGAAGAAGTTGTCCTGAAGCTTTGGAAGATGGCCATCTTTTAAGTCCTTGGCAGGACTTAACCCCATATAGCTTTCAGACTAGTGCAGCAATGATTAATATGATGAACATCCTCAACTCAGCCACATGAGGTGGTTCAAATGAGGCAAGTGTTAGCTTCTCTAACACAAAATTAAGATCCCACGGATGAGCCGTAGTTTTCTAGGAGGCTTCTTGTATAGCAACCCTTTCAAAAACATTTTCATACGAGAATGCATTTAAAGAGGGGGAATCCATGGGCATACACGCTGAAAAGGCAGACAAACAAACCTTGACAGCGGTGTAAGACAGGTCATACGGTACTAACTTACACAGGTTCGGTAAAAGCACAGAAACACTACCCTGAAAGTACAGTTTTGTACCTCCCATAAATGTAGATGTTCGAGTGCGCATACAGCTGCAGTCATCACACTTGGGTTATCCTGCCGTCAGGCGGGTCCTCGGTCGGCCGAATTCCAAAGTCTAGGTCAGGCGTCGGTTGTCGTCGCTTCTTCCCGGACGTCAGTGCGGCAGGGGTATAAAAGAGGCAGCCAACGCCATTTTCTTCAGTTTTTCTTGCCCCAGATGTCAGGTGCCCCCAGAAAGGAAGGCAATACATGCTGTTATGCAAACATACATAAGTAGATAAATCAAAACAGTAGTTGCAAGCAAATACACCATATAGGAATACGCCAAATAGGTTGTATGTTAAAGGTGTTTGTCATAAGCTCTGTCCTAAGAGGGAATTAACCTGGACTGCAGCTGTATGCGCACTCGAACATCTACATTTATGGTAGGTACAAAACTGTACTATGTTCTTCGTGCATACAGCTGCAGTCATCACACTTGGGTAGAATCCCAAAGCTAAGTAAGGGTGGCTGGTTCTAAGCGGAATTAGGAGGGGCTAGAATGCCCTGCAGAACCGCTGTGGCAAAGCCCGCTCTAGATTTTGAGTATAGGGGAAGGTGGTAGTGTTTGGTGAAAGTGTGCACTGAACTCCAAGTAGCTGTTTCCAGAATGTCCTTGGTGGGGACCCTCCCTGAGGAAAGCTGCTGAGGTAGCTGTAGCCCTGGTGGAGTGGGATCTGATGCATACAGGCACTGTGAAATGAATAACAAAAGCGTATGCTGTGGGCTATCCATTTTGAAATAGTCTGTTTGGAAATAGCCTTTCCTTGAGCACCTGTAGCATAGGACACAAAGAGCTGCTCAGATTTCCTGAATGACTTTGTTCTGTCCAAGTAATAACGAAGTTGCCTGTGAATGTCCAAGGAGTGGAGTAGCCTCTCCCCTTTGTTCTGGTGATTTGGATAAAAGGTAGGTAAATGAATAGTCTGATTCAAAGCCACAATGGATACTACCTTTGGCATGAAGGTAGGGTTGATTCGTAAGGAAACCCTGTCCTGATGGAAAATGATGAATGGTTGCACAGCCATGAGGGCCTGTAGCTCCGAAACCCTGCGTGCTGAGGTAATAGCCAGAAGCAAAGCTGTTTTCCACGACAAGTACTGTAACTCTGCTGAAGAGGCCGGCTCAAAAGGAGGCAGTGTCAGCTTCTCCAATACGAAGTTGAGGTCCCAAGCCGGAGCTGGTGGTTTCCGTGGGGGTTTTATATTTTTTGCCCCTCTGAGGAACTGCCTTAATAGAGGATGTGAGAATAAAGGAGGATCCATATTGTATTGTGCTGAAATTGCTGAAGCGTGAATCTTGATGGAAGAGAAGGAAAGGCCACTGTTTAACATCTCAGCTAGGTACTGTAAAATCTGAGGTATATTTATTACCCAAGGATTCTGGCCCTTTGCTTGATTCCAGGAGCAAAATCGTTCCAATTTGGCGGAGTAGGTTTTTCTAGTAGAGGGTCTCCTGGCCTCCAAGATGACATCCTGTACCTCCTTGGAGAGGAGAGCCTGTTGGCAAATTAAGGTATTTTCCATGCAGCTAAATTTAGAGTTCTGAGCTGGCTGTGAAGGATCTTGTAGTTGTGCTGTGACAACAGAAGAGGAACTTGAGGTAGGATCCATGGTAGTGAGTGTGACAGGTTCTTTAGGAGAGGATACCAGTGCTGTCGTGGCCAGTCTGGAGCAATGAGAATCATTTTTGGCCTCTCTGCTCTGGTTTTTAATAGGACTTTGGTCAGTAGAGGTAGAGGCAGGACGGCGTAGACTGTCAATGCTGTCCAACTGAAAGATAGTGCATCCACTTCCCAGGCCTGCGGATGATAGGTCCTTGAGCAGAATTTTTCCAACTGGTAATTGCTGTGGGAGGCAAATAGATCTATGTCTGGCTGTCCCCATGCTTGAGTTATCTTTGAGAAGACTTGAGGATGCAACTTCCATTCGTGAGGGTCTGTCATATTTCTGCTTAAGTTGTCTGCCGGAGTGTTTTCCTTCCCTGGCAGGAATTGTGCCTGTAGTTGAACTTGTAATTCCAATGCTGTGTTCCACAGGGTCATAGCTTGCCTGCACAGGGGGTATGAATGCGTCCCTCCCCGTTTGTTTATGTACCACATGACTGTGGTGTTGTCTGTCCTTATCAATAGCTGGCCCGGTTGCAGTAGGTCCTTGAAAGTCATAAGAGCATTTTGCACAGCTAGCATCTCCTTTTGGTTGATGTGTAGGTGCATCTGTTTTTGGGACCATTTTCCCTGGATGCACTGGTCTGCCATGTGTGCTCCCCATGCGTAGTCTGAGGCGTCTGTTGTGATGACTTGCCTTGCTTGTGGTATACAGAAAGGGAGACCCGTGTTTCTTTGGCATGCTTGAGCCCACCACAAAAATTCCTTTTGAAGGCATGGAATGAGTGGTAAAATTGTTTCCAAGCTGTGTTTGTGTTGAGACCATAAGTTTTTTAGGTACCACTGTAGTTTCCTCATATGCAGCTTTGCAAATGGTATTAGTAGAATGCAAGATGCCATGAACCCCAGAGCCTGCAGGATTTTCCTTGCAGTTAGCCTGGTTAAAGTTGCCATTTTGTTGAAGTATTGAGACAGTTGCCCTTGTTTGTCTGGCATGAGGAAAGCCATCTGGGCCGTTGTATTTAAGCTGGCACCCAGGAAAATTATCTGTTGAGAGGGTATTAGTTTTGATTTCTTTTTGTTTACTGTGTACCGCAGGCAATTTAACAGTTTTATTACAAATGCCAGATGTTGCAATAGAATGTCCTTGCTATCCGCTTGGATCAGGCAGTCGTCCAGATATGGGTAGATTTGTATTCCTTGTTGTCTGCAGAAAGCAATTACTGATGCCAGGCATTTCGTAAACACTCTGGGCGCAGTAGATAAGCCAAAGGGCAATGCACAGAATTGATAATGGGTTGAACCTGCAAGAAATCTGAGGTATCTTCTGCAATCTTGTCTGATAGGGACATGCAGGTATGCCTCCTTGAGGTCCAACGTTACCAGCCAAGACTCCTTGCCCAGCATGGGAAGAAGCTGCTGTAATGTGAGCATCTTGAATTTTGGTACCTCTAGATATGTAAATGCAAGTCCACTGTTTGGCACAATAAAGGTTGTCCTCCAATACCACAGTACTATAAAAAGGCGAACTCTTACAAAGTAGAACCAAAGCTCTTTGTTTCCACATAAAACACACAGATTGAGCTCGCTTTCGCCTCGTATCGCGAGACTTCATCAGAATCTAAAAATACAAGCATATCACATTCTTTAAATATGCTCCCAAAGAATTCAATGATTCAATTAATAAAATTCAAATCAATGCTGTTAATCCAATCCAAATCAATTTATGTATATAAATATATATCTCACATTAAAAAAACATTGTTAAAATACCATTGTTGTTCATATAGCCCTGTCGGCATAATAAAATCATATTATGTATATATACACAAAACTCTAATAAGTATCTGATAAGTAAATACCAGATAGTAATAATTATGAAGGCTAAAACTAGATGTGGTGAATATGTAATACCCTTGAACAGTGTAAAGAAATATATAAAAATACATATTATTGAAACAATAATAATAAATACTAATTAATAAAATTAATTAGTAATAAATAAGCAATGCAAAATTGTTAAGTTTACAGTAAACAAATATGACAAAGTTATCCAAAATATTAAATATTAATACATATTAATAAAGTTTAATAAATATTAAAAATCATGTAGTATAATATGTATAATGTTAATACTTATGTATTCTTTTTAAAATTCTTTTTAGGATTCAATGATAGTAGTTTCAAGGCAGGTTTTATCGAGATATGGTCATTCATTCCTGGGTATACGCAAGAGTCCAACCTCATTTGCCATATCATTTCGCGATACTCCAGGAATGTCTCCCAATCTCCTTTCCTTTCTTTTTGTTTCACTACTTCAAGGACCCAAAATTTTAAGTTCATATTCTGACAAATGGATGTATGTCTATGAATTGTATTGTTCTCATTTCTTCTATTTATGTTTCTAATATGTTCATATATGCGATTCCTTAGATGTCTTTCAGTCTTTCCAACATAACCCCAGCATGACTCACAATAAGCTAAGTACACTACTCCCTTAGTGCAGCAGCTGGCATATTCATAGCTCTTAATAGAAACATTTATGCTAGGGATTTTGACCTCCTTAACACAGGCAATATGGGAAGATTGTGCACACCTACCACATTTGTGTGTTCCTACTCTAGTTAATGCTCCTTCTTTTACCTGTCTCTTTTTACTCTCTAAAATATTTTTCAGGTTCATATTTATTCTAAAAGTATATCCAAGTTGTTGTTGGAATATATTTATTCTTGTTGGCATTGTCTTGAACATATTCCAAATTCCATTAATACGAAAGCTCGCTTAATCTGTGTGTTTTATGTGGAAACAAAGAGCTTTGGTTCGACTTTGTAAGAGTTCGCCTTTCTATAGTACTGTGGTATTGGAGGACAACCTTTATTGTGCCAAACAGTGGACTTGCATTTTCATGTTGGTATAAGTACTTTGCTGCAACATGTTCGTGTGGCTTGAGGTTACTTCTAGATATGTGTTTAGAATAGATAGGTCTAAGATGGGTCTCCAATCTTTGTCCTTCCTTGGTACCAGAAATAGTCTTGAATAAAAACCTTGACCTTGTTCTTTTGCAGGTACCTCTTGAATTGCTTTCATATCCATGAGAGCGGAAATTTGTTTTTGTGCCTCTGCCCATTGATTTTGTGGCAGGTTTGGCATGCCCCTCATCTTTGGAAGGGTATGAAAGTGGAATCTGTAGCCTCTGATTATAATATCCAGAATCCATTTGTCCTTTGTAACAATGTGCCAGTTTTTTGAAAATAAGGCCAGTTTTCCGCCCAAAGGTGCTGCCATTACAGTTTTGTTTGGCAGGCATAGGGGAAAGTCATTGCGTCTTGTTTTCTAAATGACTGTGTTCTGTCTTCCCCACCTCTTGGGCCTGGTGATTGCCATTGCCTAGCTCTGTAAGATCCTTGAGGTTGTCCTCTACCCCTTGGGCGTCTGTATCTACCCCAGTTTCTGCTGAAGCGTGGAGGCTGCACCTGCAAGAAATCTTTAACTGTTTGCATAGATTTAGCTTTTTCCGCCATTTTCTTTAGTACT
Organism: Protopterus annectens; assembly: GCF_019279795.1. Classification (NCBI taxonomy): domain Eukaryota; kingdom Metazoa; phylum Chordata; order Ceratodontiformes; family Protopteridae; genus Protopterus; species Protopterus annectens. The sequence goes on along the minus strand of NC_056733.1, from coordinate 1,824,170,564 downwards.
TCCTCAGCTTCAACACCGAACAGTACATCTTTTTGTAGGGGTGCATCTAATAATTTTGCTTTGACATGATCTGGCAAGGTTTGTTCTTTGAGCCAAGCGTGTCTATGTATGACAGACCCCGTGACAGCAGCTCTGCATGAGGCCTCTAAAGCATCAAAACCACACTGTAAGGTATGTTTCCCCCACTTGTTCTGCTCCATGCAACAAATCCTGCAACTGTTTCAAATCAGGTTGTTCTGTTTGTGTCATTTTGCTTTTTAGCTGAGATAGCAAGAACTGCTGGTACTTTAACATATGAAATTGACAGTTTAATGCCCTTATGGTTAAAGTGGCTGATGTATACACCTTTTTCCCCCCACCTTTCTAATGCTCTGGAATCTCTCTCTGAAGGTAAAGGGTTTTTAGCAGTAGAGGCCTTAATCCCCTTGGGACCCTGAGAAATGGTTTCTGGGTCAGCAGAAGGGCTTTCATAAAGGAACTGGTGAGAATCAGGAACCCGGTAATATCTGTCTGGTTTAACAGGGGCAGGAGGTAAAGAGTCTGGATTAAGACTGGCTTCTGCGTACACATCATCCAAAATATCTAAGACAGGAGGAATAGCCAGGGGCCTATGCTGGGGAAGCAGCAGAAATTCCCTGAGCCTTTTCTTGGAATCTGAGTAATCTTGGCCTTCCCAGTGGAAGTGTTCTCTCAATGTATGTAGGGTTTCCCCAAAAGAGTAGTCCTCGGGGGGGGGGGGGGGGGGGAGGGAATACACTCCTCTGCATCAGAGTCTTCAAAAGGGGAATAGGCGTAATCCAGGTCCTCAGAAAGGCCTGAGGTAATAGATGCCTGATCTGAGGAAGGGTAGTCTTCCTCCATCCTGGGTCTTTTGTCTGAGGGGGTTTGAGAACCCCTGATGAGTGATACCAAATCCTCAGCCATTTTAAGCATCTGTTTTTTAGGCATGGGACCTTGAGAGGGGGCTTGAGGACCCTGTTTTTTAATTTTCATTGGAGCTTTAGATTTAGTGAATGATTTAATAGATAAGGTGGTAGGCCTGAAAACGCCTTCAGAAATGGCAGGCCTCGCTAAACTTTCCGTTTCTCCGCCAAGAGTGGCGTCGGTATCTGCAGTGGGAATGGGGACAGAGGAACCTGCGACCTCGGGTACTGAAGTCACCGGTAAAAAAGTTTCATCGGTAGTCAGGGGCTGTGTAGGCGCCTCGTTGAGAACCAGAGAACCGGTAGTCGGCCTTAGCGTGGTCTCAGTACTCGGTGCAGGCCTCGGATGTCTGTCCTTATCCTTGCGTTTTTTGCCTAAAACTGGCGTCGGCATATCCGATGACATAATATAATTAAATGTTTTGCCAAAATAATGAAGAGCGAACTCCGCCCAGCGCTTAATAGTGCGCTTGTTAAACCTAGCACAAAAACGGCAGGCCGAGACATCGCGTTCTGGCCCTAAGCAAGGTATACAGTAAGAGTGAAAATCCTTATGCGGCATTTGCTTCCCACAAGAAATGCAATTGTTAACTTTGTCTGACATCGGTCTGAGGCAAGAAAAGTTTCCCCAACGGGGTACTTAGCTTTAAAGAAGACTTCGGCCAAAATACTTTTCGTAAATCTCAGGAGCTGGCCGACCGGCACTTGCGAACTGCTTCTGCTTCGGGCACCACACGGCAAGAAAGACTGAAGAAAATGGCGTCGGCTGTCTCTTTTATACCCCTGCCGCACTGACGTCAGGGAAGAAGCGACGACAACCGACGCCTGACCTAGACTTTGGAATTCGGCCGACCGAGGACCCGCCTGACGGCAGGATAACCCAAGTGTGATGACTGCAGCTATATGCACGAAGAACATCGGGTTCTGGTTATTTTGCTGCCACCAACTAGAAAACCTTTTTCATTTGCTTATATAAGATTTTCTAGTAGCAGATTTTCTTGCCTCCATTAGTATTTGCTGCACATCCTCAGAAAAGATGCCTAAAAGTTATTAAAACAATCATCCAGGCAGTCATTTGCAATCGTTTGAGGTTGTGATACATGAAACACCCTTGTTCTTATGTAAATCCAGGTTCTGAGGAGGCTTGTGACAATTCCCCATAGCCAATACAAAATAAGGGAGAACCATTACTGTTTGTGCCAGAACACAACACAATGATTTTTGCAGGATTCCTTAAGTACTCTGGATGTCAGTGGAAAGGGTGGACAAGCATACAGGAACATTTCTGTTCAAGGAAAAGAAAAGGTATTGGTTTTCTAGGCCTTACTGCATGGAGTCCTGAAAAGTACAGTTGTGCACCTACCATAAATGTAGATGTTAGAGTGTATTCACTGTTGCAGTCATTACTCTTGGGTTATCCTGCTGGCAGGCTACCCGCAGTCGGCCTGAATTCCAAAGTCCTGGTCTGGCGTCGGTTGATGTCGCCTCTTCCCGAACGTCAGTGTTCCAGGGGTGTAAAAGATGCAGCCGACGCCATTTTCTTCAGTTTTTCTTGCCCCAGATGTCAGGTGCCCCCAAAAGGGTAGGCTAAAAAAATTATGCCAATAAACATGCATGCACTAAAGTAAACATTTCCTTCATCTACAAGCAAATACACCACATAGGTTGTATAGAATAGAGAAGTACAGATAAGACCCAGCAAAAGAAAGGGGGATGGTGGGAGGGTAACCTGGACTGCAACAGTGAATACACTCGAACATCTACATTTATGGTAGGTACACAACTGTACTATGTTCATCGTGTTTCACTGTTGCAGTCATTACACTTGGGTTGAATCCCAAAGCTGAGGTTGGGCGGCTGGGTCTAAATAGAATTAAGAGTGGTTATAAGGCCCTGCAGAACTGCAGTGGCAAAGCCTGCTCTGGATTTAGAGTAAAGAGGTAAGTGGTAGTGCTTAGTAAATGTGTGCGCTGAAGTCCAAGTTGCAGCCTCCAAAATATCCTTGGTTGGTACTCCTCTGAGGAAGGCTGCTGAGGTGGCTGCTGCCCTGGAAGAATGTGGTCTAATGCCCTTAGGCACTGATTTGCCATGTTGTGAATAGCAGAAACGAATGCAGTGTCCTATCCATTTTGAAATAGTCTGCTTTGAGATAGCCTTTCCTTGTGATCCTGCAGCATATGCCACTAAAAGTTGCTCAGTCTTTCTGAAAGCTTTAGTTTTGTCCAAGTAGAAGCGTAGCTGTTTGTGTATATCCAAAGAATGCAGAAGTCTCTCCCCTTTATTCTGTGGGTTTGGATAAAAAGTAAGCAAATGAATGGTTTGGTTAAGAGCCACACTGGACACTACCTTAGGCATAAATGTTGGGTTTGTCCTTGGAGAAACCCTGTCCGGATGGAAGATAATAAAAGGTTCCACAGCCATTAATGCCTGTAACTCTGAGACTCATCTTACTGAAGTTATTGCTATGAGCAGAGCTGTCTTCCATGATAAGAATTTTATCTCAGCTGTATTGGCGGACTCAAAAGGAGGCAGTGTGAGTTTTTCCAAGACAAAATTGAGGTCCCGTGCAGGTATTGGTGCTCTCCTTGGAGGTCTTATGTTTTTGGCCCCCCTTAGGAACTGCTTAAGCAATGGATGTGAAAAAATAGGTGGGTCTGTATTGTAATGGGCTGAAATGGCAGAGGCATGGATCTTAATTGATGAGAAGGATAGGCCTTTGGTTCAGCATCTCAGTTAGATATTGTAAAATCTGAGGGATATTTGGAACAAGCGTGTCAAATCATTGTGCCTGGTTCCAAGCACAAAATCTCTTCCATTTTTCTGCATAAGACTTCCTGGTGCTGGGCCTCCTGGCCTCCAAAATAACATCCATAACCGCTTTAGAGAGTTGTATTCTGAATGGTTACACTATCTGCCATGCAGCTAGATTTAGGGTTCTGAGTTGGCTGTGCAAGAACAGATTGTTTTGTTGGGTCAGTAAATGAGGAATTTGAGGCAATGTCCAGGCTGGGCCTCGAGACAAGCTCCTTAGGATTGGGTACCAGTGTTGGCGTGGCCAATCCAGGGCAACCAGTATCATTTGGGGCTTCTCTTGTCTGACCTTTAGGAATACCTTGGGGGGGGGGGGGGGGAGGCAGTGGAGGAAAGGCATATACAGTAAGGTTGTTCTAGCTGAATGACAGAGCATCCACTTTCCATGCTTGTTTGTGATAAGTCCTTGTGCAGAATCCCTGAAGTTGGCAGTTGTGAGGAGAGGCAAAAAGATCTATGTCTAGGCATCCCCATTTCCTTGTTATCATGCTGAAGATTTGTGGATCTAGTTTCCACTCGTGAGGGTCCATGAGGTATCTGCTGAGTTCGTCTGCCAGAGCATTTGTTTTTCCTGGCAGATATTGTGCTTGCAGATATACTTGGTAGGTAAATGCTGTGTTCCATAAAATCATGGCTTGTCTGCAGAGGGGGTAGGAATGTGTACCCCCTGCTTGTTTATGTACCACATGACTGTGATATTGTCCATCTTTATCAGTAGCTGTCCTGGAAGAAGTAGGTCCTTGAAGGCTGTCCGGGCATTTTGTACAGCTAGCATCTCTTTTTGATTGATGTGAAGATGACTTTGGCTTGGGGGCCATGTGCCCTGTATACATTTTCCTGCCATGTGGGCCCCCAGGCATAATCTGATGCATCCGTTGTTAGTGTTTGCCTGGCTGTGGGTAAAGTGAATGGCTGTGCCTTGTTGTGGTGACAGGCCTGTGCCTACCATCGAAACTCCTGTTGCAAGCAGAGAATGAGTGAAATTAATTATTCCAGGCTGTGGCAATGTTGAGTCCAAACCTCGTAGGGAGGAAAAGAGTATCCCTGTTCAGAAGAGGAGTCAGAGGAAATTGAAACTTGATCAGAAGAGTCATATTCTGTCTCTTGCCTAGGCCTCTTATCAGGAGGGGGATGGGAACCCCTGATCAAAGTAATTAGGTCTTCGGACATTTTAAGCATCTGTTTCTTAGGCATGGAAGTCTGTCCAGGAGAATGCTGTACTTATTTCTTTGTCTTTAGAGCTGTTTTAGTGTTTGTCTTTGAAAGTGAGGTAGGCTTGACATATAATTGTGTAGGTCTGAAAACACCCTCAGAAGCCGATGCCTGCTCAGCGGCTCTGGACCCATCTCAGGGAATAGTTTCCAAGGGTCCAATACCTTGAGTATTCAGAGGCCTAGTCGGCTCCACGTGGGAGTCGGTAGCGGCCTGTGGCTCTGAAGTAGCGGGCGTCAGGGGCTGCGAAAGCACCTCACTGAGAACCGGTGACTGGCCTAGCGGTGGCCTCATAGTCGGTTTTGGACCTCGGATGCCTGTCCTTTTTCTTGCGTTTTTTATAAACTCCGGTCGTCGGCTGTTCCGACGACATTACATAATTAAACCTTCGGACAAAGTAATGAAAGGCAAAATCGTACCAATGCTCAATAGTGCATTGTTTAAATCTAGCACAAAACCGACAGCTAGCAACGTCGTGATCAGGGCCTAGGCAAGATATACAGTAAGAATGAAAATCCTTGAGGTATTTGCTTCCCACAAGAAATACAGTTGTTAACTTTTTCTGACATCGGTCTGGAGCAAGAAAAAAGTTTCCCAAACGGGGTACTTAGCTTTAATGAGGACTTCGGATCTGAAATTCAATTTTGAAACTCTCAGGAGTCGGCCGACCGGCACTTGCGAACTGCTTTTGCGTCGGACACCGCGTGGCAAGAAAGACTGAAGAAAACGTTGTCGGCTGCATCTTTTATACCCCTGGCTCACTGACATCAGGGAAGAGGCAACAGCAACCGACAATGGACCAAACCTTTGGAATTCAGGCCGACTGCGGGTAGCCTGCCAGCAGGATAACCCAAGAGTAATGACTGCAACAGTGAAACACGATGAACATCAGAAGTTGTTTCCGGCAGCTCTTTCTTAGTGACCGCCACCACCACCATGGCATCTATGGGAACACCCTTAGAAAAAATTCCTTTTCCCTGGGCGCAGAAAGAAATGTATTTGGTCTCCTGGGGACTGGCTCCACGGCATCCGACTAACGAGCTCCATCAGTTCATCGAAAGGTGGAGACACACAACAGGCTGAAGGTTGAGACCCGAAAGCCTTCAGGTACACCGACTCCTCATCAGAAGGGGTAGCAGTGGGCCAGCCACACCTCTGCTTAAGGATTTCCAGGATGTCTACAAAGGAGACATCAGAGGATGACCTGGGGGACCCTTATGACTCCTCGAGGTCGGTGTCCGTGTTGAGACTCGCCCTGGGAGTCTACATGCTTCCTCTTGCATGTTCTCTTCTGTGGGGGCTCCTCGGGAGGATATTCCGGGAAGGAATCGGAAGAATGGGGGCCACCAGCCGTGGCTCTGAGGCTGCGGGTCTCTGCTGTCCAGAGAGGGAGTAGGAGCTGAGACAGAAGTAGGTGCCCTAGGGCAGAGAGTGTCGGTACCCCTGGTAGGAGCTGATGATCCGGACAGCACACTCATCATCTCAAATGCCGACCTCTCTGGCTCCAAAGACCTCCCTGGCTCCGAGGAGCCCTAGGATGTCATCGGTTCCAGAGCCATCGGCTCAGAGATAGCTGTAGGGTCAGAGCTCACCCACGCCAACGTGCCGAGAGGAAGGCTCGAAAACTAAGAGGTTCGGTTCCAGGCATTCCTGTCAGGGCCAACCGGGGAGCTTCGGCTCCTAGACACCATGGACGGCACCGAGTTTGTTGGAGCAGAATTCAGCTCCAAAACAACATCAGGGGGAGCTGGAACCAAGGGTTCCACCAACGGTACCAAACATTCCAGCTCCGAAAGACCAGCATGGCTCAGAGGAGGAAACACCGAAGGGGTAAGGGACTCAACTGGCCCTGGGACCGACTGGGTCGGAGACAACAATTTAGGTAAGGCAGATGACTTCATGAGTCTCAGCACTACTCTCCCCACATCTTCTTCCGATAAACTCCTGGAAGACAGTGTGGGAGAACGGGATCTCTGCAATATGGGTGACCTTAATGTAGGGGAGACTGGTAAAGGATCCGTAGACTGGCTCCGGTGAATACTCTCAGTGGTCGGCTCCAAACTACTTGGTGCCGACCCTGTAGCCACAGTAGTAGAACCCTCGATCTGCTCCGAACTCAGTGGAGCCGAGGAGGCAGTAGTTTTGTCAGATTTGGCAATTTTAAGAGGAGGCTCCGAAGCACCAGCCGGGGAGGGCGTCTTAGAGGATTTGGATTTCTCCTTTTTAGATCCCTGAGATCTAGCAGGAGGAGGAAGAGCTATCCAGGATCTACCTCAAAAGAGGGCTTTAGGAGAACTTTTAATATGAGCTTATTTTTCCTGTCTTGCAACACCCTGGCACTAAAAGAGTGACAAAATAAGCATGTTTCCTTTAAGTGGATGGCCCCAAGACAGTATACGCAGTTACTGTGGCCATCCGTTATAGACATCTTCTGTGAGCATTCCACACACTTTTTAAAGCCAGATGGCTTATGATCCTTGACCTCCTTAGACATCTCACATAAGACTGCAATCAGACACACAGGGAGGACTAGGTCCTCTAACTTAAACGGGTCTAGCCCTAAACGTACCAACGAGGACTAGGTCCTCTAACTTAAACGGGCCTAGCCCTGGTAGAGAAGAAAGGAGAAGAAGTAGGTGCTCTAACTAAAACGGACCTAGACGGAGGTAAGGAAGAAAAGTCAAGAGTCTTGCTCACACACACTAGAGCAGGAATACGAAGTCTAATTATCGAAAAAACAAGAACTAAGGTCAAACAGAACCCTGTTCTGTATGCAAACACCAATAACTGCAAATCTGAAGTAGTTAACTTCATTTTAGCTGCAACCTGTGGGTATACGGATCCATATCGGATACGAGCCGGCAACTTTTTTTTTTTCTAGCATCTGCTCCAAGCTCCTCCCCTACCCATAATACACCATCTCCTATCTTCCCTCAGATCTCGTTTGCCATGCCACAGTAAGCATCATGATCTCTTTTGCTCTGAGCTTCAGGGATAAGTAAGTAGGTTAATTCTGTTTTTGTGTGCAAGTGGTAGTTAGTTTTCCCTTCCTCCCCGCTTTAGTGTACGCTGTTTGTCGGTATAGCTTCAAAAAAAAAAAAAAAAAAAAAAAATCTTTTTATTGCTGAAAGTAGTTCTAGGCCCACTTCCCTTCAGCATGTGTTGTATTCTCTTTAGGGAGTGGCGATTAGTGTTAGACTATGGCTGATCAGCCTAAGTCAGTTTTCAAAAAATGCACAGAGTGTGGCCATAAGCTCTATTGGCTGATGGTCACATTCTGTGTGTAATATGTTTGGGAGTGCCCCATTTATCAAAACAGTGTTCAATCTGTGCAGGCTTTAACCAGAGGGCCCTCAGGGACAGAAAGTCCAAGTTAGTTGCTAAGGGTCTTCTCCATGCTGGATTCTGCCATGGCCTTGGTCTCAGGTACTCCCGCCCAACCACCCACTCAGACAGGAACTCAAACTCCCACTTGTTCTGGTGTTGGGGGAGACAAAGATAAAGAAAAAGCAAGAGAGAGAGAGAGAAAAAGAAAAGGACAGAGAAAAGCACAAGGAGAATAAAGAGAGGAAGAGAGATAGGCCTCGCAAGAGGTCCCCGGACAGGGAATATTTCCCTACTCCACCATCCAAGACTTTGAGGCCAGCTTCTCCCAGGCTCCACTCACCCAGTTTCTCGCCGGAGCCTTGGAGTCTTCTGATCCAAGGCCTTCCTCACCCTTACTGCGCAGACCAGCCAGATCTGAGCCGGTCACCACTTCGCAATTGACTCGGAGCATATCAGACTTGGACATGGACAGGATGATGCAGAGATTCATTCAGACCCAAATACAGATGGGAGTCTTAGCAGGCACCTCTCCCTCTGGATGGGAGACCTCCATGCCCTTTTTCCGCCCCACCTCTCCTTCCCCGATCCGTGCGGCTGCTTCGGTGTTCTTGGATCTGAGACTCTTTGGAGCTGGTAGCTCGGCGCCGACAGTTCCACCAATCTCGACTCTGGCTGTTAACTTGAGTTCCTCGAATCCGGCCAGTTCAGATCTGAGCGACTCTCGGAGCCGTGGACAGGGAGTCGGACCAGAGGGAATGGATCCATCTTTGGCTCCAACCTTTTCGGATCCGAACCGTTCCCTTGGACCTCAGCCTACCCTCGCTTAGGCTCCGATCCCAGCTTCGGACCCGGTGAGAACTTCTTCCTTGCTGGGTGCCAAGGAGGTACGCTCTCCTTCAGCGTTCGAAGTGGTGGAGAGGGTTCTCTCCCACAGATTGAGACCTCACCTGATCTCCTCAGATTCCACCCAGACACCATTGGATTTGGCAACGACTCCCTTCATCCTGTCTCAGGGACAGCCTGTGCCGGAGGAGCCACAGGCTATTCCCCTTGAGGAACCCCCCCCCCAGCGGCTCACGAGTCCTCTTCAGAGAGTCCCACTGAAGAGGGCCCCCGTAAGCGCAAGTGCAAAAGGAGACACTTGGACTCCCCTGAGTCCCTCACTATGGACACGGATTTAGATGAAGGAGAAGGTTCCCCCAGGTCACCTCCCGAAGAGGTCTCCTTTGGAGACATCATGGAGATCCTCCGCCACAGGGGAGGGTTGGTCAGCCCCAAAACTTCTACAGATGACTCCGTGTTCCTGGAGGCCTTTGGCACAGGCCCATCTACTTCCTGCGTGTCCCCGCCAGCGGACCCCTTGGTGGAGCTTATCACCACACGGGCATGGAAGGAGCCTGACACCATACAGCCCATACCCAAATGCCCTGACAAGATTCTTTCTCCTCCCACCAAGAGACAACCTTGGTCTAAAGGGGCCCCCGTTGACGCCATGGTGGTCGCAGCAGCCACCAAGAAGGAACTGGCACAAGAGAGTTCCTCAGTCCACTCTCCGGACAAGGAGTCCAGGTCGGTGGATAGGTTTAGGAAGCGTGTTTATTAGTCAGCGACCTTTTCCATCCGTGCCCTGAACTATTTGGTACATGTGATACGGCTGCAGCGAGACCTTGTTTTGGAATTCGCTAAGTCTGCCCCAGAGTCCTTATTGCAGCAGGACAAAACTGTTCTCTGTGAAAATGTCAACTCTGAAGTCGGTATCAAGCACATCCATGTGTCTCCTTCCCACACCAAGGAAGGAGCAGCTAGGATGGCTGGGACAGGCATAGCCAAGAGGAGTCACGCCTGGCTCAGGTTGCGTCAGTTTGCGGACCCTTTCAAGGCATCACTTACTAATGCTCCCTATGACGGTTCCTCCCTTTTCTGGAAGACAGTATGTGACACTCTTGTCCAGAGTGAAAAAGATGGGAAGACTGTCTGCCGTCAGGATCCGCTTCTCTAACCCTCAGCAGTCCTTTTCTGGGAACCAAAGAGGGCAAAAGAAGATGTGGTTCCGGAAATCACAGTTTTCCCGGGAGTTTCAGGACAACTCTTCCCCCACAGGCAGAGGGGGACAGGATCAACGCCGACCCAGAGGTAAATGGGAGTCCCAGGAATTTCGGGTCTAGGGAACCTTTTTCTGACAGGCCCACTCAGCAGCCCTGAGGGGTTGCCATACTGTCCTACTCTGGAAGCAGTCGAGGGGAGATTATCATTGCACCCAGTGGCATGGGAGTCCAAAACTCCAGATAGTTGGGTGCTACATATAATATCCAGAGGCTACACTATCCTGTTTGTTGCCCCGCCAAGTGCTACAAGATGCCTCCCAGATGTTCCACCCACTCACAGGGAGGCCGCAGCTCTAGAGGTTTCAAAGCTGCTTCACAAACGAGCCATCAAGCCGGTCCCCCTCGACCAGTCCGGATTGGGCGTTTACTCCAGGTTCTTTTTAGTGACAAAAAAGACTGGGGACCTCAAGCCCCTTGAACCTGTCTGTCGCTAAACAAAAGTTCCGGATGGTCACCCTATCGTCCAGTCTACCTTATCTCCGGAAGTGCGACTGGATGTGCTCGTTAGTCCTCCAGGATGCTTACTACCATATCAAAGTCCACAGAAGCTCCAGGGGGTTTCTTCGCTTCCAGCTGGGAGCCAGTCACTTCCAGTTCAGAGCTCTGCCCTTTGGTCTCACCCCAGCCCCCAGGGTGTTCACCAAGGTAATGGCAGTAGTAGCAGCTCACCTGAGGCTTCAGGGAATTCAGGTATTTCCTTACCTGGACGACTAGCTCTTTGCTGTGTCCAAGCATCTTCTGTGTCTGACCCAAGACTACGTTCTCCTCTTCGTAGATCGGCTGGGGATTACAGTCAGTCAATGTCCACAAATCCCTTTTTGCAACCAGTACAAGTTCTAGACTTCATCGGGGCATAGCTAGACACTTTGCAGCTAAAAGTTTTCTTAACACCAGACAGGATCTCACACCAAAGGTACCACCATTGCTCTAATCGTGAACCTCAAACTTCCAAAGGTGAGTGATGTGCTTCGGGCCCTGGGCTCCATGGTTGCCTCGATTTCTATTCTCCCTTGCGCATGCCTCCATATGCAGGTTCTTCAATGGACTGTCCAGTGGTCTTGGCTAGACCTGCCCATGGATTTTTCGATAAGGATCAGTCACACCTGCAGGACGTCTCTCCTTTGGTGGCTCCTTTCACCGGAGGTTGCAGTGGGACGCCCTTTCGTGTCATCTCCAGCCCAAGCCACAGTGACTATGGACACCTTCCAACTCAGGTGGGGGGACACTGTTTGGGAAGGACAGTCCAAGGCACATGGTCCCAGATACAGACCAAGTTGCACATAAATGTTCTAGAGATGAGGGCAGTGCTTTTAGCGTTGAAAGCCTTCCACACTGTCCTTCCTCTGGGTACGATTGCAATTCAGTCAGACAACATGTCGGTTGTCTGGTATATCAACAAGCAGGGGGGAACCAGATCTTATCCTCTGTGTCTCGAGGCCATGAGAGTGTGGGAGTGGGCGATTTCCACCAGTCGGTTTCTGATTGCAACGCACATCCCGGGATGCTCCAACATTTTAGCAGACAGATGGAGTTGAGCTATTCTGATGTCGTACGAGTGGTCTCAAACAGTCAGTAGCAGAGGAGATATTCCTTGCATGGGGACAGCCTTGCTGTGATCTCTATGCATCTCCTTTCAACGTGAAGTGCAGCAAGTTCTTCACTCTGATTCCCTCACCAGGGGATGCCCCCAGAGATGCGCTAGTTCATGTTTGCCCCCCCGGGTTTCTGTATGCTTATCCACCATTACCACTCATTCCAAAGTTTCTTCAGAAAGCCCATCACTGGGGTGCATAGTGATCCTCATTGCCCCATTCTGGCCTAGTCAAGTTTGGTTCCCCTTTCTTTGGTCTCATCTTCTAGCACCTCCGTGGATTCTGGATCCCTGTCTGGATCTAATCTCTCATCCTTCGGGTGGTTACCCTCCCAATCTGGACAGTCTAAAGCTGACAGCTTGGCTGCTCCAGTTCCCTTGATTGCCAGGACTCCCTGTCTTTCATCCCCTGTAAAATCTATACTAGTGGCTTCTCTTAAAGATTCCACTAGGAAGGTCTATCGCAGTAAATTGAGACTTTCTCTATCTGGGCCTCTCAGAGAAACCTGGACCCTTTTACAGCCCCTGTTCCAGCGGTGATGGAATTCTTAACTAGTATTTTTCAGCAAGGAGCTAGCTCCTCCACGGTGAAAGTACAGCTGGCAGCCATTTCTAATTTTCATGCAGGTGAAAATAAGATTACACTCGCCTCTTCAAGGCTATGTAAAGCCTTTTTAAAAGGCCCCTTCCTTCTGCGTCCTCCTATCAAAGATTCGGTTCCTCCTTGAGATCTCACTTTGGTTCTCCAGTCATTAGTATCTCCTCCTTTTGAACCTTCTGCATCAGTGAAGCTAAAGTTTTTGTCTTGGAAGACAGCCTTCCTAGTGGCTATCACGATGGCTAGGAGGGTCTCTGAGCTGCAGGATTTGTCTGCCATGCCTCATTTGGTCTTCCATAAGGACAGGGTCTCTCTCTGTACAAATCCTTCGTTTTTACTCAAAGTGGCATCTCAATCAAACATAAACCAAACAATTAATCTACCTTTCTTTCCAAATTTTCAGAACAAAGGGAAATATAAACTTCATTTGTTAGATGTTCATAGACAACTTCGTTTCTACCTTCATAGAACACAATCCTTCCATAAGTCCGATCAATTATTTGTCTCCTTTTACAAACCTTGTTTGGGCAAGGCCATTTCCAAGATTTCTTTAGCCAGATGGATCACTCTTTTTATTCTACACATTTACGAAGCCAAGGGGTTATCTCCTCCTGGTCTGATTAAAGCTCACTCTACTAGGTCCATGGCAACTTCCACTGCTTTTTGGTCTAAGGTTCCTTTGGATGACATTTGCCCAGCAGCAACTTGGGCAAATTCTCATACTTTCATCTCTCATTACAAGTTAGATCTGATTTCCAGAGGGAGAGCATCCTTTGGCTCTGCGGTGCTCAGGAATATCCTTCCATGAGAGCCACCCAGGATTTCTTGAGTAGCTGGGGACTCTGTCCCACAGGCTGTAGATAAAATTAAGTTAACTACTTCAGATAAAGAAGTTATGTACTCACCATAATGTTCCATTCGAGTAGTTATATTTCATTTTTCTGCAACCTTCCCACCCTCCGACCCCCTGACCTTTTCATGTGAATAAGCATGTTAGGTTTATTCAGTTAAACCTATGTATAGTTGCAGCAAACTCGATCTGAGGGAAGATAGGAGATGGTGGTGTATTATGGGAAGGTGGAGTAGCTCAGAGCAGATGCTAGAAAAAAAAAAAGTTGCCGGCTCGGATCCGATATGGATCCGTATACCCACAGGTTGCAGAAAAATGAAGTGCAACTACTCAGATGGAACGTTATGGTGAGTACATAACTTCTTTGTATCAACAAGTGGAAGCTCCGCAAGTAAAGCTAATAATTATAATATATATGAAAAGCACACAGTCTAAACTAAGCGCAAAAGGCACCTACAACTACTATCAACAGTATGAGGACTAGGAATATATATATATATATATATATGTATATATATATATTACCAACCCAGTGAAGAAACAACTGGCACACAGGATACCAAAGAGAACGCTACCAACAGCCAAATGTTCGCAGAGAAACTGTACACAAGCAGCGCTCTGGTAAATGCTAACTCTCTAACTACAAACACGACACTAACTATAGCTATACAAGGCTATCAAAATATATAAATAGCAGAAATATCCAAAAATTAGAACAAAATGTGTTAGACTTGAACACGGACAAGAAGAAGCACATCCAAACTCATCAATGCGGCAAATGAGATCTGGTGATTGTACTGGTGCACCATGGGATACCTAGCTAGCCATGGGCCAACTAGAAGACTTTGAGCTTGTAAATAGGCAGAGTCAGAGCAGAGGATCGTCTCCGAACCCATGAGCAAAAATGAAGGCGAGATAGGAGTACAGAACATCTTTAATTTTCTTCTGGTGAAGCCATTCTTTTGTTGGTCTGGATGTATGTTTGGGGTCATTGTCATGCTGAAAGGTGAAATTCCTCTTCAGCTTCAGCTTTCTAGCACATGCCTGAAGGTTTTGGCCCAAAAGTGACTGGTACTTGGAACTGTTCATAATTCCCTCCACCGTGACTGAAGCCCCAGTTCCTGCTGAAGAAATGCAACCCCAAAGCATGATACTGCCACCAACATGCTTCACCGTGGGGATGATGTTCTTTTGGTGATGCCAGAAAGTTCAACCTTGGTCTCATCAGACCGTAACACATTTTCCCAAATGCTTTTGGGAGACCTGATGTATTGTTTTGCAAATTTTGGCCAGGCCTGGATGTTATTCTGTGTAAGAAAAGGCTTCCGTCTTTCAACCCTACCCCATAGGCCAGGCATATGGAGAATATGGGAGATTGTTGTCACATGCAGTACACAACCAGTACTTGCAAGAAATTCTTGCACCTCCTTCAGTGTTGCTGTAAGTCCCTTGGCAGCATCCCTGACCAGTTTTCATTTTGTCTTTTCATCAATTTTGGAGGGATGTCCAGTTCTTTGCAACGTCACTGTTGTCCCATATTTTCTCCACTTTTTGATGACTGTCTTCACTGTGTTCCATGGTATATCCAATGCGGTGGAAATTTTTTTGTACCATTCTCTTGACCGGTACATTTCAACGAGATCCCTTTGATGCTTTGTAATCTCTCTGCGAACCATGGCTTTTGCTGTAGCAGGCACCTGAGTAAATGTCAGGAAAATCCTACTAGGGCAGCTGAACTTTATTTGGGGTTAATTAGTCTCTCTAATTAATGGCAGGTGTGTTTCCAAGAAAAATGAATGCTGTAATTAAAGCAAAAGGTGCTTTAACAAAGTGTTAATTTAAGGATGTGCACACTTATGCAACCAGCTTATTGTAGTTTTTTTATTTTTTCCTCTAACAGATTTGTTTTTCAATTGAATTGTACAGATTATAGGTCATAAAGGTAGGAAAGGTTTTGAAATTATTTATTGTCGCCATTTTTTTATATCACAAAAACCTGGAATTTTAACAAAGGTGTGTACACTTTTTATATCCACTGTATGTCTATAATGGCTAAAAGAAAGACAAAATTTCATATAACCAACCACCACAATTCACCTCCACTACAATCATACTCACCCATTTCCTCCTATCTTTATCACTCAGACAACCTACTTCTTTTTCGATTCAAACTTATCCCCCATCACACTATCTCAATTCCTATAGGCACTAGCAAATCCCCACAATTCACAATAAACCCCAATCTCACAACCCTGCTGTCTATTAACCTAAACTATTACATACAACACCTGATCAGTATGACATCCATCCCAACCCAGGCCCTGCCACTATAACCAACACAACTAAATCCTTACTATTCACCTCCTTAAACTCACAAAGTATCGTTAACAAAGTCCCCAACCTTCATGCTTGGCTTACATACAACAAACCGGACATCTTGACTATTTCTGAAACCTGGTTGAAACCACATATTAAGGACTCTGAAGTAGTTCCCCCAAACTACTCCATCATAAGAAAAGACAGACCTCTCAAAAAAGGCGGAGGAGTAGCCCTTATATATTCCTCCTCCCTAGTAGTTTCTCCCTACAACAAACCTACCCCACACTTCAACAACGCTGAACTTCTCCTTACTATATTACAAATCAATAACCATAAACAAATATGTATAGCCTCCCTCTATATCCCTCCAGTTGACAATATCTCTACACTTGAACTTATCCTTTCTTGGCTATCCAGTAACATTAGCAATGAAACCATAATCCTAGGAGACGTAAACATTAACTGGACCCTTATCCAAGCTCCTTCAAACAACACTAATATCAACCTCTACCATTTCTCACAACTGATCAACTTGCCTACTCATCCAGCCAAAAACCCCTCTAATGGGAGTATACTGGACTGGATCCTAGTCTCCCATCCTCACTATTTTACCAAAAGTGGCACCCTTCCCGACCCACTAGGTGATCACTTACCCACCTTTACCCACCGACTTCCAACTATCCTTCAACGGACCCACAACATCATTACTATCCGCAATCAAAAAAACTTCAACCCAATAACCTTTTCAAACTCACTAAATACAGTAAACTGGGCTTGTCTAAAAACATTACCTCTAGACAACGCAGTCTCGTACTTCAACTCTACATTCTTAAAATTACTTGACTCCCAAGCTCCCCTACGGACTAAGAGAATAAAAACCAAATCAGCCCCCTGGCTATCTAAAACTACTCTATCCTTCATGAGACAAAGAGACAAAGTATGGGCACGCTACCAAAAACATAAGACAACCCCACTCCTCAACGAATACAAACTGCTCCGCAATAAAGCTAAGAAACTTATCTCATTTGATCGACAAAACTATTTCACTACACTCCAAAACCAAAACAAAAATAACCCTCAAAAATTCTGGAAAGGAATCTCCACTCTCCTCCACCCCAGCAAACCAGATACTCCTACCCCAGATCCAAATGCTCCAGAACTAGATTTAGCCACCCAATTTAATACCTTCTTTATTGACTCTATTTCAAAACTAACCTCTTCATTCTCTACCTCCTCCCCATCTTCTAATACTCCATCACTCACCCCACAATCTCTCCATCAACTCCCTACTCCCAATCCACCAATTCCTCTTCCACACAAATCCTATCCTCACCCATATCACCCCAAAACTCAACACCACCCGAATGCACTATCTTCACTTTAAATCCCATTCCTACTACTACTATTAAGAAACTCCTCCATAAACTGAAACCATGTACCAATGCTCCTGATAATATCCCTTCTTACTTTCTTAACATTGCTGCCGAAGTCTGGCCTACCCAATTAGCATCCTAATTAACCGCTCCCTACTAGAAGGCACAGTTCCCCAAATTTGGAAACAAGCCTTTATTATACCATTACACAAAGGAGGTAACAATAATAACACAACCAATTTTAGACCCATAGCCATCCGTCCCCATTTCAAAATTCTTGAAAAATGTGTGCAAATCCAACTCCTTCCTCATCTCCTAGACAACAACCTGATAACCCCACACAGCATGGCTTCAGACCCAATCATAGCACCATGACTGCCCTTCTCTCCTTCCTTGAAATAGTAAATAAAGCCGAGACTCTGGACAAATTGTTTCCACCTTACTTCTTGATCTTTCCAAAGCCTTGACACTATCTCTCACAACCTGCTCTTAACTAAACTCTCCAAACTCTACCTATCCTCCTCCTCTCTGAACTGGTTCTCTAGCTATCTATCCAACAGAAATCAAGCTGTAAAATGGAAGAAAGCAACTTCCTCCTTCCTAAGCACCCCTACCGGAGTCCCCCAAGGCTCCATATTGGGCCCTCTTCTCTTCAACATCTTTATCAATGACTTCCACAAATCTATCCCTTTCTCTAGCATTATCCAATATGCAGATGATTCTACTATCATCTGCTCTGCCTCTTCTATCTCCACCCTACAAAAACTTACTCAAGACGCCTTCTCTTCCACAGAGCAATGGATGCTTTGCAATCATCTAGCTCTCAATGCCACCAAGACCAAATTAATGTTCTTTACTCCCTCCAAACTCCCTCCCCCCAACATAAACTCACTCTTAGTTACCAGTCAAAATAACTCTCCTCTTGAAATAGTGTCAGAGACCAAACTTCTTGGGGTCCACATTGACAACCAACTCAAATTTAATTCCCACCTACAAAAGAACATCAAAAAAACACATCGAAAACTTGGCATGCTATATAGACAAAATGCCTACCTCACACCTACCACTAAAATCACTCTAGCTACTTCCTTCCTCATTCCCTCCCTCCTCTATAGTGCCCCACTACTTACTAATCTTCAGTGCTCCTTAAAAAAACAGCTCACCTCTTGCTATAACAAAATAGCTAGATTCGCTACCACCCATAAGTCTTCCACTCACCACTGTCTCTCCCTCCATAAACTAAAATGGTTAGAACTTCCCAACTATCTTGCTTATACTCAACTAAATCCAGCCCACATGCTTATTCTAAACCCCTCCAACTGTCCCTCCCTCTCCTCTGCCTTTAAAATGCACCATCCAAACAGAGTTCTAAGGTCTAATAATCAAAATCTACTACAGGTCCACAAACCAAATCATCCCCAGGCAAAAACTTCCTTTCCTTCAGCCTTGCTCGCCTCTGGAACTCACTACCACCAAATATCCGCACTACTTCCAACCACTCTTCCTTCAAGAAGTCACTTTTCTTACACCTAGCATCTCAATGGGAATGGTCTTGTACCCACCCCTCATAACCAACTCTACCTTTCCCTGTACTACCGTTCTATTCTATTCTTCTACTATGTTTGTTCATTAAAATGCATTTATATTTTTGCTTTTATTCCTTCGTTAGCCTGTACCAAGAATGTCACTGTCAAATGTTAAGTACAATTATGTTTTGCTTATGTTCTTTTATAGTATGTACATATATATTTACTGTAATGCACATTTATTTTCTTTTTTGGAGCTCATGTTCTTTTATATTATGTACCTAATAATTACTGTAATGTACATTTATTTTTCTTTTTGGAGCTTTTCTCCCCAGGACTCCATTGAAAACGGGTTCTTCAATGGCCCAATGGACTATCCTGGTAAACCAACTGCAATAAATAAATAAATAAATAAATAAAATGATTTAACAATTGACAGATATGGACCAATGCGGTTTTGTGGAGGAGAGGCAAATATTTCACATTAACAGAACACTGAGGATTCACAGGGAAGCAGAATGCAAGAAAATACCACTGCTGTTGTTGGGTCTTGACGCAGAGAAAGCATTTGACAGAGTAAGCTAGGACTTTATGAGCAGGGCAATGGGAAGCATATGCATTCAATGATAAAATTATAAGGTTAAATCAGGAGGATATAGGAGGGAACTGGAGGTAAAAATTAAAGTGGGTGGGTTCCCCTCTGATGATTTCTGCTTCAGCAGAGGAACCAGGCAGGGGTGTCCTCTTTCCCCTATGTTATTTGCATTATATTTAAAACTGGTGCCAAAGAAAATAAGGGACTCAGAAATTCAAGGATATAATTGGTATGGTAGTCAAGAAAAGCTGGCTCTACTTGGAGATATTTGTTATCTGATAAAACTAGAAAAGAACATTTCAGTGTTGTGGAACATTTTGAGTCTCTTTCAAATCTTTTTGAGGTACAAAATTAATGAAGCTAAAACAAAGGCAATTGCTGAAAATTATGTACCCACTCACAAATTGGTTCAGCAATAGATATACTTTTGGGGACATGACAAAATTAAGTACTTAAGACTATGGATTAAAAATGATTCCTGTGTGGCATCTATGTATATGTAGGAAGAGACTAAACAAAGAATAATACAAAAACTGAGAAATTAGAAGCTCTGTTGTATGGATATATATAGAGTAAGAAAAGTACAGTTGTGTACACTTACCATAAATGTAGATGTTCAAGTGTATTCACTGTTGCAGTCATTACATTTGGGTAATCTGCTGGCAGGTTGCCCTCAGTCGGCCTGATTAACAAAGTCTTGGGTCCTGCGTCGGTTGCTGTCCCTTCTTCCATGACGACAGGTCATCGGGTATAAAACATGCAGCTGACACCATTACATCAGTTTTTCTTGCCCCAGATGTCAGGTGCCCCCCAAATGGGGAGCAAAACATATAAATATATATGTATATAAGTTAAAACACAAAAAAATCTATACCGCCAAACAAAAGCAAATACACCAAAAAGGCTTTTAAGCATAGTAAAAGAAAGGAGAGGTATAGTAAGAGAAAAACAGGGGGCTGGAGGGTGGGTAACCAGGACTGCAACAGTGAATACACTCTAACATCTACATTTATGGTAAGTGTACACAACTATACTATGTTCTTCGTGTTTCACTGATGCAGTCATTACATTTGGGTAGATTCCCAAAGCTATGGTTGGGAGGATGGATTTATACAGCATTAGGAGCAGCTATAAGGCCCTGCAGGACAGCAGTGGCAAAGCCAGCTCTGGATTTAGAGGACAGAGGTAAATGGCAATGTTTGGTGAACGTATGAACTGAGCTCCAAGTAGCAGCTTTTAGAATGTCTAGTAGGAACCCTCTGAGAAAGGCTGCAGAGGTAGATGCAGCCCTGGTGGAATGAGATCTGATCCCCTTGGGGATAGGTTTACCATGGTGCATATAGCAGAAATGAATACAATGGCTTATCCATTTGGAAATAGTCTGCTTTGAAATAGCCTTTCACTCCCACCCCTGCAGCAAATGCCACCAACAGTTGTTCAGATTTTCTTAGAGATTTTGTTCTGTTTAAGTAGAATCTAAGTTGTCTGTGTACATACAATGAATGCAGAATCCACTCACCCTTGTTCTGTGGATTGGGAAAGAAAGTTGGCAGATGAATGGTCTGATTAAGAGCCACATTGGATACCACCTTAGGCATGAAAGATGGACTGGTCCTGAAAGTCACCCTGTGCGGATGAAAAATAATGAAAGGCTCCACTGCCATAAGAGCTTGTAGTTCTGAAATCATTCTAGCTGAAGTGACTGCTAAAAGGAAAGCCGTTTTCCAGGAGAGAAATTTTAGGTCTGCAGTAGCAGCTGGCTCAAAAGGAGGGAGAGTGAGTTTTTCCAAAATAAAATTAAGGTCCCATGCAGGCGTTGGTGCTCTCCTGGGAGGTATTACATTTTTGGCCCCTCTGAGATACTGCTTTAGCAGAGGATGAGAGAAGAGGGGAGGTTCTGTGTTGTAATGAGCTGAAATTGCAGAGGCATGGACTTTTATGGAAGAAAAAGATAGGCCCTTGTGAAGCATCACAGTTAAGTGTTGCAGAACCTGAGGAATATTGGGCATTGCTGTGCTTATTCCTTGTGATTGGTTCCAGGCATAGAATCGTTTCCATTTGTCAGCATAAGATTTTCTATTACTAGGCCTTTTAGCCTCCAAAATGACATCCATCACAGGTTTGCTGAGAGATGGCAAGGGTGAAATAAGTTGATTAGCCACGCTGCGAGATTCAAAGTTTGGAGATGACTGTGCAGGAGTTGGTAGTTCTGCTGAGACAGTAGGCAAGGCATCTGAGGCAGGTGCCACGGAGGAATATGTGACACATTGCACAGGAGTGGGTACCAGTGCTGGCGAGGCCAGTCTGGAGCAATCAGAATCATTGTTGGTTTGTCCTGTCTGACTTTTAGCAGAACTTTGGAGAGCAGCGGCAGAGGGGGAAAAGCATAAACTGATAGGTTTTTCCAGCTGAATGACAGAGCATCCACTTTCCAAGCTTTTTTGTGATGAATTCTTGTGCAGAATTTGTCCAACTGACAGTTCTGGGGTGAGACAAAAAGATCTATGTCTGGGCTCCCCCATTTGCGTGTCAACATGTTGAAAACTTTTGGTTCCAGTTTCCATTTGTGCGGGTCCATAACATTTCTGCTTAGTTCATCTGCCAGAGTATTTAGATTTCCTGGCAGGAATTGAGCTTGTAGTGGTATCTGATAGGTCAAGGCCGTGTTCCACAATGCCATGGCTAGTCTGCAAAGGGAGTAGGAATGTGTACCCCCTGCTTGTTTATGTACAACATAACTGTGGTGTTGTCTGTCTTTATCATTAGCTGTCCTGGATGAAGGTAGCATTTGAAGGCTGTCAGGGCATTTTGTACAGCTAGAATCTCTTTTTGATTGATATGTAGGTGCAGTTGATGTGGGCTCCATTTGCCCTGAATGCACTTTCCTGCCAGATGAGCCCCCCAAGCATAGTCTGATGCATCTGTAGTTAGGGTTTGGGCGGCAGGGGGTGGAGTGAATGGCAGTCCCTTGTTTTGGTGGCAGGCCTCTGCCCACCATGGGAATACTAGTTGCAGGCAAGGTATGATAGGAATCATTGTTTCCGGGTTGTGACAATGTTAACTCCATACACTTTTTAAGTACCATTGAAGTTTCCTCATATGCAGTCTTGCATACGGAATTAGAAGAATGCAGGAAGCCATGAACCCCAAGGCTTGCAGAATTTGTCTTGCAGATAGCAGGGCTTTTGTGGCCACCTGTTTGAAGTAAATCGCCAATTGAATTTGCTTTTCTGGCATAAGACAAGTCATCTAGGCAGTTGTATTCAAGCCTGCACCAACGAATGTAATTTTCTGAGAGGGTACTAGTTGTGATTCCTTTTAGTTTATGGTGTACCCTAGACAAGTTAGAACCCTTTTTACAAATGCCAGATGCTTTAGAAGAATGTCCTTGTTTTATGCCTGACTTAGACAATCGCCCAAGTATGGACATATCTGAATATTTCTTTGCCTGCAAAATGCAATTACTGGTGCCAGGCACTTTGTGAAGACCCTGGGCGCAGTAGATAAGCCAAAAGGCAGTGCAGAGAACTGGCAATGCAAGTAGCCTGCTTTGAAGCAGAGGTATCTTCTGCAACATTCCCTGACTGGGATATGCAGGTAAGCCTCTTTTAAGTCTAGAGTTACCAACCAGGCATCTTTGCCTAGCATAGGTAGTAACTGTTGAAGAGTCAGCATCTTGAATTTTGGAATGTCCAGAAATGTGGTTAGAGTGGATAAGTCCAGAATTGGACGCCATGATTTGTCTTTTCTGGGTACCAGGAAAAGTCTTTAATAGAAATCTTGTCCCTTTTCCTCTTCTGGTACTGGTTGAATAGCCCCCATGTTCATGAGAGACAGAACTTGCTTCTGGGCCTCTGCCCACTGATTTGGGGGCAGATTTGGCCATCCGTTTGGGATTGGCAACATGTGGAAATTAAATCTGTATCCCTGGGATACTATATTTAAAACCCATTTGTCCTGGGTAATAAGTCACCCGTTTCATGCATGAACTGCCCATTTTCTCCCCAAAGGGGTGGCTAAAAGGTAAGTGCTTGGTAATTGTAGAGGGAAGTCATTGAGACTGTTTACCATAGGGAGGTTCCTTGTTGTTTCCAGATTTGGAGGTGGAGACACCCCATTGTTTTTTTCTAAAAGTTCCTTGTGACAAACCTGGAGCCTTTGGAATGTTTTGATTTGACTTGAGCGGCTCTCGAAGGGACTGGAAAGGACCAGTTTTTAGTAGGCCAGAGCCTACTAAATCTTGGAGGTTGCACTTGTAAGAAATCTTTCACAGTTTGCATAGCTTTCGCTTTATCTTCCATCTTTTTTAAAACTTCTTCAGCCTTATTACCAAAGAGACAGTCCTGTTGTAAAGGAGCATCCAACAATTTTGCTTTAACATGGTCAGGCAGAGTTTGCTCTTTGAGTCAAGCATGTCTTCTTAGCACAGATCCGGTTACAGCAGCCCTGCAAGAGGCCTCCAAGGAATCAAAACCACATTGCAAAGTATGTTTTCCAACGTGTTCAGCTGAATGTAATAAATCCTGCAAATCTTTATTTTCCACACAGTCAGAGATTAACATCATTTTCTGTTTAAGTAGTCCCATGATATGCTGTTGATATTTAAGCATATGAAATTGACATTTTAAAGCCCTGATTGCCAAGGTTGCAGAAGTGTAAACCTTCTTACCCCATCTATCCAGCGCCCTGGAATCTCTATCAGAAGGTGTAGGATTTGTAGCAGTAGAGGCCTTAATACCTTTGGGACCCTGAGAAAAGGTTTCAGGATCAGCAGTAGGATTTTTGAAAAGGAATTTGTGGGAGTCAGGAACCCTGTAGTATCTGTCTGGCTTACTAGGAGCCGGAGGCAGAGAATCAGGAGTTATACTAGATTCTGAAAAAACATCAACAATGTCTAGAACAGGAGGTATAGCCAAATGCCTATGCTGAGGAAGAAGAAGAAAATCCCCAAGTCTCTTTTTAGATTCAGAGAAATCCTGACAATCCCACTGGAAATGTTTCCGTAAAGTATGTAAAGTTTCTCAAAAAGAGAAATCCTCAGGGGGAGAAGCAGAAGGAATGGAATGCTCTGCATCAGAGTCCTCATAAGTAGGTATAGATAAATCCTGTTCCGTAGAAGAATCAGAAGAAATAGAATCCTGATCAGAAGATTCATAGTCAATGTCTTGCCTAGGCCTCTTAGCAGGAGGGGGTTGGCTACCCCTGATCAAGGTAATTACATCTTCAGCCATTTCGATCATTTGCTTTTTAGGCATAGGGGCCTGCACACGTGGCCCAAGCGTCATTTTTTTAGACATAGAAGTAGATTTTGGCCTTAGCTTTAAAGATGGCGTTGGTTTAATATACAAATCTTTAGGCCTGAAAACACCCTCAGAAGCCGGTGCCTGCACAGCAGCTCCAGACCTATCTAAGGCAGAGACATCCGCGGGTTCAATACTTTAAGCATCTCATGGCATACCGGACTCTGAATGGGTCTCAGTAGAGGCCTGTGAATCAAAAGTAGCGGGAATAAGGAGCTGCGAAAGCACCTCACTGAGCACCGGCGAACTAGCGACTGGCTTAGGAGAAGCTTCGTTGTCAGTTTTGGACACAGACGGCCTGTTTCTGTCTTTTTCCTTGTGTTTTTTAGGTATTCCAGTAGTCTGATTGCTAACCGACGTCATTTCTGGATAGTTAAATCGTGAGCCAAAATATTTAGAAGCAAAAATGTACCGACGTTTAATAGTGTGTTGATTAAATCTAGCACAAAACTGACAGCAAGGTACGTTATGATCAGGGCCTAGGCAAGGAATACAGTAGAAATGAAAATCCTTATGAGGTATTTGCTCCCCATAAGTAATGCAATTATTAACTTTTACTGACATCGGTAAGGAGCAAGAAAAAGTTTCCCCAAAGGGGTACTTAGCTTTTAGTTGAAGACTTCGGTTCCGAAACCCGAAAACGAAAATTTCAGGGGTCGGCCGACCGGCACTTGCAAACTGCTTCTGCTTCGGGCACCGCGCGGCAAGAAAGACTGATGTAATGGCGTCGGCTGCATGTTTTATACCCCTGACAACCTGATGTCATGGAAGAAGGGACAGCAACCAACGCAGGACCCAAGACTTTGTTAATCAGGCCGACTAATGAGGGACTTACTGCTCTGTTTTGCACACTCCCTTTTACTTCAACAGGATTACGCTATTAATATCTGGGGTCCACCAGAGTGGCTAGTGTTTACTGTTCGACTTGGGTTCATTTCGGCCTAGTACTGCAATTTCTATGCATTTCATATGGTCATACAGGGATTTTGTGTATGGCTCTGCATAGGTTTCTGTGTTTTTTGGATTTAGGGGAGCCTGGAAACTAGCTATGCTACCCCTTAACAGGGGGTAATTTACCTTAGAGAAGTTTCTGGAGTAAGGTAGGGGGGACTAGTTTTATCTTTATTTCAAGGGACACTGCTTTGTGATCTGATCTTACCAGTGAGGACATAACATGGGGGGGGGGGGGGGTGCAACATTCTCCCAGATTTGTGAGTACGAAATCTAGGATATTTGTTTCCCTATTGGGAATAC